>NW_027478641.1:600000-790777 GCF_051014685.1 Ptiloglossa arizonensis | reverse complement strand
AATCCGTTCGCGAGATATGGGAGTTTGAAGTTTAGGAATGGTTGAGAAACCATCAAAATTTTCGCAAGTCTGATACCCGAAACCAATAACTGGAATGGCCTAGGGAAAAAGTACACATACCGTTGAAATCGAGCGAGTTTCTCCTTTCAGATGCAATAGGAATTACCCGAGTTCGTCTATCCGTTCGCAAGATATGGGAGTTTGAAATTAAGGAATGGTTGAGAAACCATCAAAATTTTCGCAAGTCTGATACTCGAAACCAATAACTGCAATGGGCTAGGGGAAAAGTACACACACCATCGAAATCGGGCGAGATTCTACTTTCAGATGCAACTGGAATTTCTCGAGTTCGTCAATCCGTTCGCGAGATATGGGAGTTTGAAGTTAAGTAATGGTTGAGAAACCATCTAAATTTTCGCAAGTTTGATACTCGAAACCAATAACTACTATGGTCTAGGGGAAAAGTACACTCACCATTGTAATCGGGCGAGTTTCTACTTTCAGATGCAACAGGAATTTCTCGAGTTCGTCAATCCGTTCGCGAGATATGGGAGTTTGAAGTTAAGGAACGCTTGAGCAACCATCAAAATTTTCGCAAGTCTGATACTCGAAACCAATAACTACTATGGCCTAGGGGAAAAGTGCAAACACCATTGTAATCGGGTGGGTTTCTACTTTCAGATGCAACAGGAATTTCTCGAGTTCGTCAATCCGTTCGCGAGATATGGGAGTTTGAAGTTAAGGAACGCTTGAGCAACCATCAAAAGTTTCGCAAGTCTGATACTCGAAACCAATAACTACTATGGCCTAGGGGAAAAGTACACACACCATTGTAATCGGGTGGGTTTCTACTTTCAGATGCAACAGGAATTTCTCTAGTTCGTCAATCCCTTCGCTAGATATGGGAGTTTGAAGTTAAGGAACGCTTGAGCATCCATCAAAATTTTCGCAAGTCTGATACCCGAAACCAATAACTACTATGGCCTAGGGGAAAAGTACACACACCATTGTAATCGGGCGAGTTTCTACTTTCAGATTCAACAGGAATTTCTCGAGTTCGTCAATCCGTTCGCGAGATATGGGAGTTCGAAGTTAAGGAATGGTTGAGATACCATCAAAATTTTCGAAAGTCTGATACTCGAAACCAATAACTACAATGGTCTAGGGGAAAATTACACACACCACTGTAATCGGGCGAGTTTCTACTTTCAGATGCAACAGGAATTTCTCGAGTTCGTCAATCCGTTCGCGAGATATGGGAGTTTGAAATTAAGGAACGCTTGAGCAACCATCAAAATTTTCGCAAGTCTGATACTCGAAACCAATAACTGCAATGGCCTAGGGGAAAAGTACACATACCATTGATATCGGGCGAGATTCTACTTCCAGATGCAACTGGAATTTCTCGAGTTCGTCAATCCGTTCGCGAGATATGGGAGTTTGAAGTTAAGGAATGGTTGAGAAACCACCAAAATTTACGCTGATTTGATACTCGAAACCAACACCTGGAATGGCCTAGGGGAAAAGTACACACACCATTGTAATCGGGCGAGTTTCTACTTTCAGATGCAACAGGAAATTCTCGAGTTCGTCAATCCGTTTGCGAGATATGGGAGTTAGAAGTTAAGGAATGGTTGAGAAACCATCAAAGTTTTCGCAAGTCTGATACCCGAAACCAATAACTGGAATGGCCTAGGGGAAAAGTACACACACCATTGTAATCGGGCGAGTTTCTACTTTCAGATTCAACAGGAATTTCTCGAGTACGTCAATCCGTTCGCGAGATATGGGAGTTCGAAGTTAAGGAATGGTTGAGATACCATCAAAATTTTCGAAAGTCTGATACTCGAAACCAATAACTACAATGGTCTAGGGGAAAATTACACACACCACTGTAATCGGGCGAGCTTCTACTTTCAGATGCAACAGGAATTTCTCGAGTTCGTCAATCCGTTCGCGAGATATGGGAGTTTGAAGTTAAGGAACGCTTGAGCAACCATCAAAATTTTCGCAAGTCTGATACTCGAAACCAATAACTACTATAGCCTAGGGGAAAAGTGCAAACACCATTGTAATCGGGTGGGTTTCTACTTTCAGATGCAACAGGAATTTCTCGAGTTCGTCAATCCGTTCGCGAGATATGGGAGTTTGAAGTTAAGGAACGCTTGAGAAACCATCAAAATTATCGCAAATCTGATACTCGAAACCAATAACTGCAATGGCCTAGGGGAAAAGTACACACACCATTGAAATCGGGCGAGATTCTACTTTCAGATGCAACTGGAATTTCTCGAGTTCGTCAATCCGTTCGCGAGATATGGGAGTTTGAAGTTAAGGAACGCTTGAGAAACCATCAAAATTTTCGCAAATCTGATACTCGAAACCAATAACTGCAATGGCCTAGGGGAAAAGTACACACACCATTGAAATCGGGCGAGATTCTACTTTCAGATGCAACTGGAATTTCTCGAGTTCGTCAATCCGTTCGCGAGATATGGGAGTTTGAAGTTAAGGAACGCTTGAGAAACCATCAAAATTTTCGCAAGTCTGATACTCGAAACCAATAACTACTATAGCCTAGGGGAAAAGTACACACACCATTGAAATCGGGCGAGATTCTACTTTCAGATGCAACTGGAATTTCTCGAGTTCGTCAATCCGTTCGCGAGTTATGGGAGTTCGAAGTTAAGGAATGGTTGAGAAACCATCAAAATTTTCGCAAGTCTGATACTCGAAACCAATAACTACTATGGCCTAGGGGAAAAGTACACACACCATTGAAATCGGGCGAGATTCTACTTTCAGATGCAACTGGAATTTCTCGAGTTCGTCAATCCGTTCGCGAGATATGGGAGTTTGAAGTTAAGGAACGCTTGAGAAACCATCAAAATTTTCGCAAGTCTGATACTCGAAACCAATAACTGCAATGGCCTAGGGGAAAAGTACACACACCATTGATATCGGGCGAGAATCTACTTTCAGATGCAACTGGAATTTCTCGAGTTCGTCAATCCTTTCGCGAGATATGGAAGTTTGAAGTTAAGGAATGGTTGAGAAACCACCAAAATTTTCGCTGATTTGATACTCGAAACCAACACCTGGAATGGCCTAGGGGAAAAGTACACACACCATTGTAATCGGGCGAGTTTCTACTTTCAGATGCAACAGGAATTTCTCGAGTTCGTCAATCCGTTCGCGAGATATGGGAGTTTGAAGTTTAGGAATGGTTGAGAAACCATCAAAATTTTCGCAAGTCTGATACCCGAAACCAATAACTGCAATGGCCTAGGGAAAAAGTACACATACCGTTGAAATCGAGCGAGTTTCTCCTTTCAGATGCAATAGGAATTACCCGAGTACGTCTATCCGTTCGCCAGATATGGGAGTTTGAAATTAAGGAATGGTTGAGAAACCACCAAAATTTTCGCTGATTTGATACTCGAAACCAACACCTGGAATGGCCTAGGGGAAAAGTACACACACCATTGTAATCGGGCGAGTTTCTACTTTCAGATGCAACAGGAATTTCTCGAGTTCGTCAATCCGTTCGCGAGATATGGGAGTTTGAAGTTTAGGAATGGTTGAGAAACCATCAAAATTTTCGCAAGTCTGATACTCGAAACCAATAACTGCAATGGCCTAGGGGAAAAGTACACACACCATTGAAATCGTGCGAGATTCTACTTTCAGATGCAACTGGAATTTCTCGAGTTCGTCAATCCGTTCGCGAGATATGGGAGTTCGAAGTTAAGGAATGGTTGAGAAACCACCAAAATTTTCGCAAGTCTGATACCCGAAACCAATAACTACTATGGCCTAGGGGAAAAGTACACACACCATTGTAATCGGGCGAGTTTCTACTTTCAGATTCAACAGGAATTTCTCGAGTTCGTCAATCCGTACGCGAGATATGGGAGTTTGAAGTTAAGGAATGGTTGAGAAACCACCAAAATTTTCGCAGATTTGATACTCGAAACCAATAACTGGAATGGCCTAGGGAAAAAGTACACACACCATTGTAATCGGGCGAGTTTCTACTTTCAGATGCAACAGGAATTTCTCGAGTTCGTCAATCCGTTCGCGAGATATGGGAGTTTGAAGTTTAGGAATGGTTGATAAACCATCAAAATTTTCGCAAGTCTGATACCCGAAACCAATAACTTTTCAGATGCAATAGGAATTACCCGAGTTCGTCTATCCGTTCGCGAGATATGGGACTTTGAAGTTAAGGAATGGTTGAGAGACCACAAAAATTTTCGCTGATTTGATACTCGAAACCAATAACTGGAATGGCCTAGGGGAAAAGTACACACACCATTGTAATTGGGCGAGTTTCTACTTTCAGATGCAACAGGAATTTCTCGAGTTCGTCAATCCGTTCGCGAGATATGGGAGTTTGAAGTTTAGGAATGGTTGAGAAACCATCAAAATTTTCGCAAGTCTGATACCCGAAACCAATAACTGGAATGGCCTAGGGAAAAAGTACACACACCATTGTAATCGGGCGAGTTTCTACTTTCAGATGCAACAGGAATTTCTCGAGTTCGTCAATCCGTTCGCGAGATATGGGAGTTTGAAGTTTAGGAATGGTTGAGAAACCATCAAAATTTTCGCAAGTCTGATACCCGAAACCAATAACTGGAATGGCCTAGGGAAATAGTACACAAACCGTTGTAACCGGGCGGGTTCCTGCTTTCAGATGCAAAAGGAATTTCTCGAGTTCGTCAATCCGTTCGCGAGATATGGGAGTTTGAAGTTAAGGAACGCTTGAGCAACCATCAAAATTTTCGCAAGTCTGATACTCGAAACCAATAACTGCAATGGCCTCGGGGAAAAGTACACACACCATTGAAATCGGGCGAGATTCTACTTTCAGATGCAACTGGAATTTCTCGAGTTCGTCAATCCGTTCGCGAGATATGGGAGTTTGAAATTAAGGAACGCTTGAGCAACCATCAAAATTTTCGCAAGTCTGATACTCGAAACCAATAACTACTATAGCCTAGGGGAAAAGTGCAAACACCATTGTAATCGGGTGGGTATCTACTTTCAGATGCAACAGGAATTTCTCGAGTTCGTCAATCCGTTCGCGAGATATGGGAGTTTGAAGTTTAGGAATGGTTGAGAAACCATCAAAATTTTCGCAAGTCTGATACCCGAAACCAATAACTGGAATGGCCTAGGGAAAAAGTACACATACCGTTGAAATCGAGCGAGTTTCTCCTTTCAGATGCAATAGGAATTACCCGAGTTCGTCTATCCGTTCGCAAGATATGGGAGTTTGAAATTAAGGAATGGTTGAGAAACCATCAAAATTTTCGCAAGTCTGATACTCGAAACCAATAACTGCAATGGGCTAGGGGAAAAGTACACACACCATCGAAATCGGGCGAGATTCTACTTTCAGATGCAACTGGAATTTCTCGAGTTCGTCAATCCGTTCGCGAGATACGGGAGTTCGAAGTTAAGTAATGGTTGAGAAACCATCTAAATTTTCGCAAGTTTGATACTCGAAACCAATAACTACTATGGTCTAGGGGAAAAGTACACTCACCATTGTAATCGGGCGAGTTTCTACTTTCAGATGCAACAGGAATTTCTCGAGTTCGTCAATCCGTTCGCGAGATATGGGAGTTTGAAGTTAAGGAACGCTTGAGCAACCATCAAAATTTTCGCAAGTCTGATACTCGAAACCAATAACTACTATGGCCTAGGGGAAAAGTGCAAACACCATTGTAATCGGGTGGGTTTCTACTTTCAGATGCAACAGGAATTTCTCGAGTTCGTCAATCCGTTCGCGAGATATGGGAGTTTGAAGTTAAGGAACGCTTGAGCAACCATCAAAAGTTTCGCAAGTCTGATACTCGAAACCAATAACTACTATGGCCTAGGGGAAAAGTACACACACCATTGTAATCGGGTGGGTTTCTACTTTCAGATGCAACAGGAATTTCTCTAGTTCGTCAATCCCTTCGCTAGATATGGGAGTTTGAAGTTAAGGAACGCTTGAGCATCCATCAAAATTTTCGCAAGTCTGATACCCGAAACCAATAACTACTATGGCCTAGGGGAAAAGTACACACACCATTGTAATCGGGCGAGTTTCTACTTTCAGATTCAACAGGAATTTCTCGAGTTCGTCAATCCGTTCGCGAGATATGGGAGTTCGAAGTTAAGGAATGGTTGAGATACCATCAAAATTTTCGAAAGTCTGATACTCGAAACCAATAACTACAATGGTCTAGGGGAAAATTACACACACCACTGTAATCGGGCGAGTTTCTACTTTCAGATGCAACAGGAATTTCTCGAGTTCGTCAATCCGTTCGCGAGATATGGGAGTTTGAAATTAAGGAACGCTTGAGCAACCATCAAAATTTTCGCAAGTCTGATACTCGAAACCAATAACTGCAATGGCCTAGGGGAAAAGTACACATACCATTGATATCGGGCGAGATTCTACTTCCAGATGCAACTGGAATTTCTCGAGTTCGTCAATCCGTTCGCGAGATATGGGAGTTTGAAGTTAAGGAATGGTTGAGAAACCACCAAAATTTTCGCTGATTTGATACTCGAAACCAACACCTGGAATGGCCTAGGGGAAAAGTACACACACCATTGTAATCGGGCGAGTTTCTACTTTCTGATGCAACAGGAAATTCTCGAGTTCGTCAATCCGTTTGCGAGATATGGGAGTTAGAAGTTAAGGAACGCTTGAGAAACCATCAAAATTTTCGCAAGTCTGGTACTCGAAACCAATAACTACAATGGACTAGGGCAAAATTACACAAACCGTTGTAACCGGGCGAGTTCCTGCTTTCAGATGCAAAAGGAATTTCTCGTGTTCGTCAATCCGTTCGCGAGATATGGGAGTTTGATGTTAAGGAACGCTTGAGCAACCATCAAAATTTTCCCAAGTCTGATACTCGAAACCAATAACTGCAATGGCCTCGGGGAAAAGTACACACACCATTGAAATCGGGCGAGATTCTACTTTCAGATGCAACTGGAATTTCTCGAGTTCGTCAATCCGTTCGCGAGATAAGGGAGTTTGAAGTTAAGGAACGCTTGAGCAACCATCAAAATTTTCGCAAGTCTGATACTCGAAACCAATAACTACTATAGCCTAGGGGAAAAGTGCAAACACCATTGTAATCGTGTGGGTTTCTACTTTCAGATGCAACAGGAATTTCTCGAGTTCGTCAATCCGTTCGCGAGATATGGGAGTTTGAAGTTAAGGAACGCTTGAGCAACCATCAAAATTTTCGCAAGTCTGGTACTCGAAACCAATAACTACTATGGACTAGGGCAAAATTACACAAACCGTTGTAACCGGGCGAGTTCCTGCTTTCAGATGCAAAAGGAATTTCTCGAGTTCGTCAATCCGTTCGCGAGATATGGGAGTTAGAAGTTAAGGAACGCTTGAGAAACCATCAAAATTTTCGCAAGTCTGGTACTCGAAACCAATAACTACTATGGCCTAGGGGAAAAGTACACACACCATTGTAATCGGGCGAGTTTCTACTTTCAGATTCAACAGGAATTTCTCGAGTACGTCAATCCGTTCGCGAGATATGGGAGTTCGAAGTTAAGGAATGGTTGAGATACCATCAAAATTTTCGAAAGTCTGATACTCGAAACCAATAACTACAATGGTCTAGGGGAAAATTACACACACCACTGTAATCGGGCGAGCTTCTACTTTCAGATGCAACAGGAATTTCTCGAGTTCGTCAATCCGTTCGCGAGATATGGGAGTTTGAAGTTAAGGAACGCTTGAGCAACCATCAAAATTTTCGCAAGTCTGATACTCGAAACCAATAACTACTATAGCCTAGGGGAAAAGTGCAAACACCATTGTAATCGGGTGGGTTTCTACTTTCAGATGCAACAGGAATTTCTCGAGTTCGTCAATCCGTTCGCGAGATATGGGAGTTTGAAGTTAAGGAACGCTTGAGAAACCATCAAAATTATCGCAAATCTGATACTCGAAACCAATAACTGCAATGGCCTAGGGGAAAAGTACACACACCATTGAAATCGGGCGAGATTCTACTTTCAGATGCAACTGGAATTTCTCGAGTTCGTCAATCCGTTCGCGAGATATGGGAGTTTGAAGTTAAGGAACGCTTGAGAAACCATCAAAATTTTCGCAAATCTGATACTCGAAACCAATAACTGCAATGGCCTAGGGGAAAAGTACACACACCATTGAAATCGGGCGAGATTCTACTTTCAGATGCAACTGGAATTTCTCGAGTTCGTCAATCCGTTCGCGAGATATGGGAGTTTGAAGTTAAGGAACGCTTGAGAAACCATCAAAATTTTCGCAAGTCTGATACTCGAAACCAATAACTACTATAGCCTAGGGGAAAAGTACACACACCATTGAAATCGGGCGAGATTCTACTTTCAGATGCAACTGGAATTTCTCGAGTTCGTCAATCCGTTCGCGAGTTATGGGAGTTCGAAGTTAAGGAATGGTTGAGAAACCATCAAAATTTTCGCAAGTCTGATACTCGAAACCAATAACTACTATGGCCTAGGGGAAAAGTACACACACCATTGAAATCGGGCGAGATTCTACTTTCAGATGCAACTGGAATTTCTCGAGTTCGTCAATCCGTTCGCGAGATATGGGAGTTTGAAGTTAAGGAACGCTTGAGAAACCATCAAAATTTTCGCAAGTCTGATACTCGAAACCAATAACTGCAATGGCCTAGGGGAAAAGTACACACACCATTGAAATCGGGCGAGATTCTACTTTCAGATGCAACTGGAATTTCTCGAGTTCGTCAATCCGTTCGCGAGATATGGGAGTTTGAAGTTAAGGAACGCTTGAGAAACCATCAAAATTATCGCAAGTCTGGTACTCGAAACCAATAACTACTATAGCCTAGGGGAAAAGTACACACACCATTGAAATCGGGCGAGATTCTACTTTCAGATGCAACTGGAATTTCTCGAGTTCGTCAATCCGTTCGCGAGATATGGGAGTTTGAAGTTTAGGAACGGTTGATAAACCATCAAAATTTTCGCTGGTCTGATACCCGAAACCAATAACTGGAATGGCCTAGGGAAAAAGTACACATACCGTTGAAATCGAGCGAGTTTCTCCTTTCAGATGCAATAGGAATTACCCGAGTTCGTCTATCCGTTCGCGAGATATGGGAGTTTGAAATTAAGGAATGGTTGAGAAACCATCAAAATTTTCGCAAGTCTGATACTCGAAACCAATAACTGCAATGGCCTAGGGGAAAAGTACACACACCATTGAAATCGGGCGAGATTCTACTTTCAGATGCAACAGGAATTTATCGAGTTCGTCAATCCGTTTGCGAGATATGGGAGTTCGAAGTTACGGAATGGTTGAGAAACCATCAAAATTTTCGCAAGTCTGATACTCGAAACCAATAACTGCAATGGCCTAGGGGAAAAGTACACACACCATTGAAATCGGGCGAGAATCTACTTTCAGATGCAACTGGAATTTCTCGAGTTCGTCAATCCGTTCGCGAGATATGGGAGTTTGAAGTTAAGGAACGCTTGAGAAACCATCAAAATTTTCGCAAGTCTGATACTCGAAACCAATAACTACTATGGCCTAGGGGAAAAGTACACACACCATTGAAATCGGGCGAGATTCTACTTTCAGATGCAACTGGAATTTCTCGAGTTCGTCAATCCGTTCGCGAGTTATGGGAGTTCGAAGTTAAGGAATGGTTGAGAAACCATCAAAATTTTCGCAAGTCTGATACTCGAAACCAATAACTACTATGGCCTAGGGGAAAAGAACACACACCATTGTAATCGGGCGAGTTTCTACCTTCAGATGCAACAGGAATTTCTCGAGTTCGTCAATCCGTTCGCGAGATATGGGAGTTCGAAGTTAAGGAACGCTTGAGCAACCATCAAAATTTTCGCAAGTCTGATACTCGAAACCAATAACTACTATGGCCTAGGGGAAAAGTACACACACCATTGAAATCGGGCGAGATTCTACTTTCAGATGCAACTGGAATTTCTCGAGTTCGTCAATCCGTTCGCGAGATATGGGAGTTCGAAGTTACGGGATGGTTGAGAAACCATCAAAATTTTCGCAAGTCTGATACTCGAAACCAATAACTGCAATGGTCTAGGGGAAAAGTACACACACCATTCTAATCGGGCGAGTTTCTACTTTCAGATGCAACAGGAGTTTCTCGAGTTCGTCAATCCGTTCGCGAGATATGGGAGTTTGAAGTTAAGGAACGCTTGAGCAACCATCAGAATTTTCGCAAGTCTGATACTCGAAACCAATAACTGCAATGGCCTAGGGGAAAAGTACACACACCATTGAAATCGGGCGAGATTCTACTTTCAGATTCAACTGGAATTTCTCGAGTTCGTCAATCCGTTCGCGAGATATGGGAGTTTGAAGTTAAGGAACGCTTGAGCAACCATCAAAATTTTCGCAAGTCTGATACTCGAAACCAATAACTACTATAGCCTAGGGGAAAAGTACACACACCATTGTAATCGGGCGAGTTTCTACTTTCAGATTCAACAGGAATTTCTCGAGTTCGTCAATCCGTTCGCAAGATATGGGAGTTTGAAGTTAAGGAATGGTTGAGAAACCACCAAAATTTTCGCAGATTTGATACTCGAAACCAATAACTAGAATGGCCTAGGGGAAAAGTACCCACACCATTGTAATCGGGCGAGTTTCTACTTTCAGATGCAACAGGAATTTCTCGAGTTCGTCAATCCGTTCGCGAGATATGGGAGTTTGAAGTTTAGGAATGGTTGAGAAACCATCAAAATTTTCGCTGGTCTGATAGTCGAAACCAATAACCGGAATGGCCTAGGGGAAAAGTACGCACACCATTGTAATCGGGCCAGTTTCTACTTTCAGATGCAACAGGAATTTCTCGAGTTCGTCAATCCGTTTGCGAGATATGGGAGTTAGAAGTTAAGGAACGCTTGAGAAACCATCAAAATTTTCGCAAGTCTGATACCCGAAACCAATAACTGGAATGGCCTAGGGGAAAAGTACACGCACCATTGAAATCGGGCGAGATTCTACTTTCAGATGCAACTGGAATTTCTCGAGTTCGTCAATCCGTTCGCGAGATATGGGAGTTCGAAGTTAAGTAATGGTTGAGAATCCATCTAAATTTTCGCAAGTCTGATACTCGAAACCAATAACTACTATGGTCTAGGGGAAAAGTACACACACCATTCTAATCGGGCGAGTTTCTACTTTCAGATGCAACAGGAATTTCTCGAGTTCGTCAATCCGTTCGCGAGATATGGGAGTTTGAAGTTAAGGAACGCTTGAGCAACCATCAGAATTTTCGCAAGTCTGATACTCGAAACCAATAACTGCAATGGCCTAGGGGAAAAGTACACACACCATTGAAATCGGGCGAGTTTCTACTTTCAGATTCAACAGGAATTTCTCGAGTTCGTCAATCCGTTCGCGAGATATGGGAGTTTGAAGTTAAGGAATGGTTGAGAAACCACCAAAATTTTCGCAGATTTGATACTCGAAACCAATAACTGGAATGGCCTAGGGGAAAAGTACCCACACCATTGTAATCGGGCGAGTTTCTACTTTCAGATGCAACAGGAATTTCTCGAGTTCGTCAATCCGTTCGCGAGATATGGGAGTTTGAAGTTTAGGAATGGTTGATAAACCATCAAAATTTTCGCTGGTCTGATACCCGAAACCAATAACTGGAATGGCCTAGGGAAAAAGTACACATACCGTTGAAATCGAGCGAGTTTCTCCTTTCAGATGCAATAGGAATTACCCGAGTTCGTCTATCCGTTCGCGAGATATGGGAGTTTGAAATTAAGGAATGGTTGAGAAACCAACAAAATTTTCGCAAGTCTGATACTCGAAACCAATAACTGCAATGGCCTAGGGGAAAAGTACACACACCATTGAAATCGGGCGAGATTCTACTTTCAGATGCAACAGGAATTAATCGAGTTCGTCAATCCGTTTGCGAGATATGGGAGTTCGAAGTTACGGAATGGTTGAGAAACCATCAAAATTTTCGCAAGTCTGATACTCGAAACCAATAACTGCAATGGCCTAGGGGAAAAGTACACACACCATTGAAATCGGGCGAGATTCTACTTTCAGATGCAACTGGAATTTCTCGAGTTCGTAAATCCGTTCGCGAGATATGGGAGTTTGAAGTTAAGGAATGGTTGAGAAACCACCAAAATTTTCGCTGATTTGATACTCGAAACCAACACCTGGAATGGCCTAGGGGAAAAGTACACACACCATTGTAATCGGGCGAGTTTCTACTTTCAGATGCAACAGGAACTTCTCGAGTTCGTCAATCCGTTTGCGAGATATGGGAGTTTGAAGTTAAGGAACGCTTGAGCAACCATCAGAATTTTCGCAAGTCTGATACTCGAAACCAATAACTGCAATGGCCTAGGGGAAAAGTACACACACCATTGAAATCGGGCGAGATTCTACTTTCAGATGCAACAGGAATTTCTCGAGTTCGTCAATCCGTTCGCGAGATATGGGAGTTTGAAGTTAAGGAACGCTTGAGCAACCATCAGAATTTTCGCAAGTCTGATACTCGAAACCAATAACTGCAATAGCCTAGGGGAAAAGTACACACACCATTGAAATCGGGCGAGTTTCTCCTTTCAGATGCAATAGGAATTACCCGAGTTCGTCTATCCGTTCGCGAGATATGGGAGTTTGAAATTAAGGAATGGTTGAGAAACCACCAAAATTTTCGCTGATTTGATACTCGAAACCAACACCTGCAATGGCCTAGGGGAAAAGTACACACACCATTGAAATCGGGCGAGATTCTACTTTCAGATGCAACTGGAATTTCTCGAGTTCGTCAATCCGTTCGCGAGTTATGGGAGTTCGAAGTTAAGGAATGGTTGAGAAACCATCAAAATTTTCGCAAGTCTGATACTCGAAACCAATAACTACTATGGCCTAGGGGAAAAGTACAAACACCATTGAAATCGGGCGAGATTCTACTTTCAGATGCAACTGGAATTTCTCGAGTTCGTCAATCCGTTCGCGAGATATGGGAGTTTGAAGTTAAGGAACGCTTGAGAAACCATCAAAATTTTCGCAAGTCTGATACTCGAAACCAATAACTGCAATGGCCTAGGGGAAAAGTACACACACCATTGAAATCGGGCGAGATTCTACTTTCAGATGCAACTGGAATTTCTCGAGTTCGTCAATCCGTTCGCGAGTTATGGGAGTTTGAAGTTAAGGAATGGTTGAGAAACCACCAAAATTTTCGCTGATTTGATACTCGAAACCAACACCTGCAATGGTCTAGGGGAAAAGTACACACACCATTCTAATCGGGCGAGTTTCTACTTTCAGATGCAACAGGAGTTTCTCGAGTTCGTCAATCCGTTCGCGAGATATGGGAGTTTGAAGTTAAGGAACGCTTGAGCAACCATCAGAATTTTCGCAAGTCTGATACTCGAAACCAATAACTGCAATGGCCTAGGGGAAAAGTACACACACCATTGAAATCGGGCGAGATTCTACTTTCAGATGCAACTGGAATTTCTCGAGTTCGTCAATCCGTTCGCGAGATATGGGAGTTTGAAGTTAAGGAACGCTTGAGCAACCATCAAAATTTTCGCAAGTCTGATACTCGAAACCAATAACTACTATAGCCTAGGGGAAAAGTACACACACCATTGTAATCGGGCGAGTTTCTACTTTCAGATTCAACAGGAATTTCTCGAGTTCGTCAATCCGTTCGCGAGATATGGGAGTTTGAAGTTAAGGAATGGTTGAGAAACCACCAAAATTTTCGCAGATTTGATACTCGAAACCAATAACTGGAATGGCCTAGGGGAAAAGTACCCACACCATTGTAATCGGGCGAGTTTCTACTTTCAGATGCAACAGGAATTTCTCGAGTTCGTCAATCCGTTCGCGAGATATGGGAGTTTGAAGTTTAGGAATGGTTGAGAAACCATCAAAATTTTCGCTGTTCTGATAGTCGAAACCAATAACCGGAATGGCCTAGGGGAAAAGTACGCACACCATTGTAATCGGGCGAGTTTCTACTTTCAGATGCAACAGGAATTTCTCGAGTTCGTCAATCCGTTTGCGAGATATGGGAGTTAGAAGTTAAGGAACGCTTGAGAAACCATCAAAATTTTCGCAAGTCTGATACCCGAAACCAATAACTGGAATGGCCTAGGGGAAAAGTACACGCACCATTGAAATCGGGCGAGATTCTACTTTCAGATGCAACTGGAATTTCTCGAGTTCGTCAATCCGTTCGCGAGATATGGGAGTTCGAAGTTAAGTAATGGTTGAGAATCCATCTAAATTTTCGCAAGTCTGATACTCGAAACCAATAACTACTATGGTCTAGGGGAAAAGTACACACACCATTCTAATCGGGCGAGTTTCTACTTTCAGATGCAACAGCAATTTCTCGAGTTCGTCAATCTGTTCGCGAGATATGGGAGTTTGAAGTTTAGGAATGGTTGATAAACCATCAAAATTTTCGCAAGTCTGATACTCGAAACCAATAACTGCAATGGCCTAGGGGAAAAGTACACATACCGTTGAAATCGAGCGAGTTTCTCCTTTCAGATGCAATAGGAATTACCCGAGTTCGTCTATCCGTTCGCGAGATATGGGAGTTTGAAATTAAGGAATGGTTGAGAAACCAACAAACTTTTGGCAAGTCTGATACTCGAAACCAATAACTGCAATGGCCTAGGGGAAAAGTACTCACACAATTGAAATCGGGCGAGATTCTACTTTCAGATGCAACAGGAATTTATCGAGTTCGTCAATCCGTTTGCGAGATATGGGAGTTCGAAGTTACGGAATGGTTGAGAAACCATCAAAATTTTCGCAAGTCTGATACTCGAAACCAATAACTGCAATGGCCTAGGGGAAAAGTACACACACCATTGAAATCGGGCGAGATTCTACTTTCAGATGCAACTGGAATTTCTCGAGTTCGTAAATCCGTTCGCGAGATATGGGAGTTTGAAGTTAAGGAACGCTTGAGAAACCATCAAAATTTTCGCAAGTCTGGTACTCGAAACCAATAACTACTATGGACTAGGGCAAAATTACACAAACCGTTGTAACCGGGCGAGTTCCTGCTTTCAGATGCAAAAGGAATTTCTCGAGTTCGTCAATCCGTTCGCGAGATATGGGAGTTTGAAGTTAAGGAACGCTTGAGCAACCATCAAAATTTTCGCAAGTCTGATACTCGAAACCAATAACTGCAATGGCCTCGGGGAAAAGTACACACACCATTGAAATCGGGCGAGATTCTACTTTCAGATGCAACTGGAATTTCTCGAGTTCGTCAATCCGTTCGCGAGATATGGGAGTTTGAAGATAAGGAACGCTTGAGCAACCATCAAAATTTTCGCAAGTCTGATACTCGAAACCAATAACTACTATAGCCTAGGGGAAAAGTGCAAACACCATTGTAATCGGGTGGGTTTCTACTTTCAGATGCAACAGGAATTTCTCGATTTCGTCAATCCGTTCGCGCGATATGGGAGTTTGAAGTTTAGGAATGGTTGAGAAACCATCAAAATTTTCGCAAGTCTTATACCCGAAACCAATGACTGGAATGGCCTAGGGAAAAAGTACACATACCGTTGAAATCGAGCGAGTTTCTCCTTTCAGATGCAATAGGAATTACCCGAGTTCGTCTATCCGTTCGCGAGATATGGGAGTTTGAAATTAAGGAATGGTTGAGAAACCATCAAAATTTTCGAAAGTCTGATACTCGAAACCAATAACTGCAATGGCCTAGGGGAAAAGTACACACATAATTGAAATCGGGCGAGATTCTACTTTCAGATGCAACAGGAATTTATCGAGTTCGTCAATCCGTTTGCGAGATATGGGAGTTCGAAGTTACGGAATGGTTGAGAAACCATCAAAATTTTCGCAAGTCTGATACTCGAAACCAATAACTGCAATGGCCTAGGGGAAAAGTACACACACCATTGAAATCGGGCGAGATTCTACTTTCAGATGCAACTGGAATTTCTCGAGTTCGTCAATCCGTTCGCGAGATATGGGAGTTTGAAGTTAAGGAACGCTTGAGAAACCATCAAAATTTTCGCAAGTCTGATACTCGAAACCAATAACTACTATGGCCTAGGGGAAAAGTACACACACCATTGAAATCGGGCGAGATTCTACTTTCAGATGCAACTGGAATTTCTCGAGTTCGTCAATCCGTTCGCGTGTTATGGGAGTTCGAAGTTAAGGAATGGTTGAGAAACCATCAAAATTTTCGCAAGTCTGATACTCGAAACCAATAACTACTATGACCTAGGGGAAAAGTACACACACCATTGTAATCGGGCGAGTTCCTGCTTTCAGATGCAAAAGGAATTTCTCGAGTTCGTCAATCCGTTCGCGAGATATGGGAGTTTGAAGTTAAGGAACGCTTGAGCAACCATCAAAATTTTCGCAAGTCTGATACTCGAAACCAATAACTATTATGGCCTAGGGGAAAAGTACACACACCATTGAAATCGGGCGAGATTCTACTTTCAGATGCAACTGGAATTTCTCGAGTTCGTCAATCCGTTCGCGAGATATGGGAGTTCGAAGTTACGGAATGGTTGAGAAACCATCTAAGTTTTCGCAAGTCTGATACTCGGAACCAATAACTACTATGACCTAGGGGAAAAGTACACACACCATTGTAATCTGGCGAGTTCCTGCTTTCAGATGCAACAGGAATTTCTCGAGTTCGTCAATCCGTTCGCGAGATATGGGAGTTTGAAGTTAAGGAACGCTTGAGCAACCATCAGAATTTTCGCAAGTCTGATACTCGAAACCAATAACTGCAATGGCCTAGGGGAAAAGTACACACACCATTGAAATCGGGCGAGATTCTACCTTCAGATGCAACTGGAATTTCTCGAGTTCGTCAATCCGTTTGCGAGATATGGGAGTTCGAAGTTACGGAATGGTTGAGAAACCATCAAAATTTTCGCAAGTCTGATACTCGAAACCAATAACTACTATAGCCTAGGGGAAAAGTACACACACCATTGTAATCGGGCGAGTTTCTACTTTCAGATTCAACAGGAATTTCTCGAGTTCGTCAATCCGTTCGCGAGATATGGGAGTTTGAAGTTTAGGAATGGTTGATAAACCATCAAAATTTTCGCTGGTCTGATACCCGAAACCAATAACTGGAATGGCCTAGGGAAAAAGTACACATACCGTTGAAATCGAGCGAGTTTCTCCTTTCAGATGCAATAGGAATTACCCGAGTTCGTCTATCCGTTCGCGAGATATGGGAGTTTGAAATTAAGGAATGGTTGAGAAACCATCAAAATTTTCGCAAGTCTGATACTCGAAACCAATAACTGCAATGGCCTAGGGGAAAAGTACACGCGCCATTGAAATCGGGCGAGATTCTACTTTCAGATGCAACAGGAATTTATCGAGTTTTTCAATCCGTTTGCGAGATATGGGAGTTCGAAGTTACGGAATGGTTGAGAAACCATCAAAATTTTCGCAAGTCTGATACTCGAAACCAATAACTGCAATGGCCTAGGGGAAAAGTACACACACCATTGAAATCGGGCGAGATTCTACTTTCAGATGCAACTGGAATTTCTCGAGTTCGTCAATCCGTTCGCGAGATATGGGAGTTTGAAGTTAAGGAACGCTTGAGAAACCATCAAAATTTTCGCAAGTCTGATACTCGAAACCAATAACTACTATGGCCTAGGGGAAAAGTACACACACCATTGAAATCGGGCGAGATTCTACTTTCAGATGCAACTGGAATTTCTCGAGTTCGTCAATCCGTTCGCGAGTTATGGGAGTTCGAAGTTAAGGAATGGTTGAGAAACCATCAAAATTTTCGCAAGTCTGATACTCGAAACCAATAACTACTATGGCCTAGGGGAAAAGTACACACACCATTGTAATCGGGCGAGTTTCTACTTTCAGATGCAACAGGAATTTCTCGAGTTCGTCAATCCGTTCGCGAGATATGGGAGTTCGAAGTTAAGGAACGCTTGAGCAACCATCAAAATTTTCGCAAGTCTGATACTCGAAACCAATAACTACTATGGCCTAGGGGAAAAGTACACACACCATTGAAATCGGGCGAGATACTACTTTCAGATGCAACTGGAATTTCTCGAGTTCGTCAATCCGTTCGCGAGATATGGGAGTTTGAAGTTAAGGAACACTTGAGCAACCATCAAAATTTTCGCAAGTCTGATACTCGAAACCAATAACTACTATAGCCTAGGGGAAAAGTACACACACCATTGTAATCGGGCGAGTTTCTACTTTCAGATTCAACAGGAATTTCTCGAGTTCGTCAATCCGTTCGCGAGATATGGGAGTTTGAAGTTAAGGCATGGTTGAGAAACCAAAAAAATTTTCGCAGATTTGATACTCGAAACCAATAACTGGAATGGCCTAGGGGAAAAGTGCCCACACCATTGTAATCGGGCGAGTTTCTACTTTCAGATGCAACAGGAATTTCTCGAGTTCGTCAATCCGTTCGCGAGATATGGGAGTTTGAAGTTTAGGAATGGTTGATAAACCATCAAAATTTTCGCTGGTCTGATACTCGAAACCAATAACCGGAATGGCCTAGGGGAAAAGTACGCACACCATTGTAATCGGGCGAGTTTCTACTTTCAGATGCAACAGGAATTTCTCGAGTTCGTTAATCCGTTTGCGAGATATGGGAGTTAGAAGTTAAGGAACGCTTGAGAAACCATCAAAATTTTCGCAAGTCTGATACTCGAAACCAATAACTACTATGGCCTAGGGGAAAAGTACACACACCATTGAAATCGGGCGAGATTCTACTTTCAGATGCAACTGGAATTTCTCGAGTTCGTCAATCCGTTCGCGAGATATGGGAGTTCGAAGTTAAGTAATGGTTGAGAAACCATCTAAATTTTCGCAAGTCTGATACTCGAAACAAATAACTACTGTGGTCTAGGGGAAAAGTACACACACCGTTGTAATCGGGCGAGTTTCTACTTTCAGATGCAACAGAAATTTCTCGAGTTCGTCAATCCGTTCGCGAGATATGGGAGTTTGAAGTTAAGGAACGCTTGAGCAACCATCAAAATTTTCGCAAGTCTGATACCCGAAACCAATAACTGGAATGGCCTAGGGGAAAAGTACACACACCATTGTAATCGGGCGAGTTTCTACTTTCAGATGCAACAGGAATTTCTGGAGTTCGTCAATCCGTTCGCGAGATATGGGAGTTTGAAGTTTAGGAATGGTTGATAAACCATCAAAATTTTCGCTGGTCTGATACTCGAAACCAATAACCGGAATGGCCTAGGGGAAAAGTACGCACACCATTGTAATCGGGCGAGTTTCTACTTTCAGATGCAACAGGAATTTCTCGAGTTCGTTAATCCGTTTGCGAGATATGGGAGTTTGAAGTTAAGGAACGCTTGAGCAACCATCAAAATTTTCGCAAGTCTGATACTCGAAACCAATAACTACTATGGCCTAGGGGAAAAGTACACTCACCATTGCAATCGGGCGAGTTTCTACTTTCAGATTCAACAGGAATTTCTCGAGTTCGTCAGTCCGTTCGCGAGATATGGGAGTTTGAAGTTAAGGAACGCTTGAGCAACCATCAAAATGTTCGCAAGTCTGATACTCGAAACCAATAGCTACTATGGCCTAGGGGAAAAGTACACACACCGTTGTAATCGGGAGAGCTTCTACTTTCAGATGCAACAGGAATTTCTCGAGTTCGTCAATCCGTTCGCGAGATATGGGAGTTTGAAGTTTAGGAATGGTTGAGAAACCATCAAAATTTTCGCAAGCCTGATACCCGAAACCAATAACTGGAATGGCCTAGGGAAAAAGTACACATACCGTTGAAATCGAGCGAGTTTCTCCTTTCAGATGCAATAGGAATTAACCGAGTTCGTCTATCCGTTCGCGAGATATGGGAGTTTGAAATTAAGGAATGGTTGAGAAACCATCAAAATTTTCGCTGGTCTGATACTCGAAACCAATAACCGGAATGGCCTAGGGGAAAAGTACGCACGCCATTGTAATCGGGCGAGTTTCTACTTTCAGATGCAACAGGAATTTCTCGAGTTCGTCAATCCGTTTGCGAGATATGGGAGTTGGAAGTTAAGGAACGCTTGAGAAACCATCAAAATTTTTGCAAGTCTGATGCTCGAAACCAATAACTGCAATGGCCTAGGGGAAAAGTACACACACCATTGTAATCGGGCGAGTTTCTACTTTCAGATTCAACAGGAATTTCTCGAGTTCGACAATCCGTTCGCGAGATATGGGAGTTTGAAGTTTAGGAATGGTTGATAAACCATCAAAATTTTCGCTGGTCTGATACTCGAAACCAATAACAGGAATGGCCTAGGGGAAAAGTACACACACCATTGAAATCGGGCGAGATTCTACTTTCAGATGCAACTGGAATTTCTCGAGTTCGTCAATCCGTTCGCGAGATATGGGAGTTTGAAGTTAAGGAATGGTTGAGAAACCACCAAAATTTTCGCAGATTTGATACTCGAAACCAATAACTGGAATGGCCTAGGGGAAAAGTGCCCACACCATTGTAATCGGGCGAGTTTCTACTTTCAGATGCAACAGGAATTTCTCGAGTTCGTCAATCCGTTCGCGAGATATGGGAGTTTGAAGTTTAGGAATGGTTGATAAACCATCAAAATTTTCGCTGGTCTGATACTCGAAACCAATAACCGGAATGGCCTAGGGGAAAAGTACGCACACCATTGTAATCGGGCGAGTTTCTACTTTCAGATGCAACAGGAATTTCTCGAGTTCGTTAATCCGTTTGCGAGATATGGGAGTTAGAAGTTAAGGAACGCTTGAGAAACCATCAAAATTTTCGCAAGTCTGATACCCGAAACCAATAACTGGAATGGCCTAGGGGAAAAGTACACACACCATTGAAATCGGGCGAGATTCTACTTTCAGATGCAACTGGAATTTCTCGAGTTCGTCAATCCGTTCGCGAGATATGGGAGTTCGAAGTTAAGTAATGGTTGAGAAACCATCTAAATTTTCGCAAGTCTGATACTCGAAACAAATAACTACTGTGGTCTAGGGGAAAAGTACACACACCGTTGTACTCGGGCGAGTTTCTACTTTCAGATGAAACAGGAATTTCTCGAGTTCGTCAATCCGTTCGCGAGATATGGGAGTTTGAAGTTAAGGAACGCTTGAGCAACCATCAAAATTTTCGCAGATTTGATACTCGAAACCAATAACTGGAATGGCCTAGGGGAAAAGTACCCACACCATTGTAATCGGGCGAGTTTCTACTTTCAGATGCAACAGGAATTTCTCGAGTTCGTCAATCCGTTCGCGAGATATGGGAGTTTGAAGTTTAGGAATGGTTGATAAACCATCAAAATTTTCGCTGGTCTGATACTCGAAACCAATAACCGGAATGGCCTAGGGGAAAAGTACGCACACCATTGTAATCGGGCGAGTTTCTACTTTCAGATGCAACAGGAATTTCTCGAGTTCGTTAATCCGTTTGCGAGATATGGGAGTTAGAAGTTAAGGAACGCTTGAGAAACCATCAAAATTTTTGCAAGTCTGATACCCGAAACCAATAACTGGAATGGCCTAGGGGAAAAGTACACACACCATTGAAATCGGGCAAGATTCTACTTTCAGATGCAACTGGAATTTCTCGAGTTCGTCAATCCGTTCGCGAGATATGGGAGTTCGAAGTTAAGTAATGGTTGAGAAACCATCTAAATTTTCGCAAGTCTGATACTCGAAACAAATAACTACTATGGTCTAGGGGAAAAGTACACACACCATTGAAATCGGGCGAGATTCTACTTTCAGATGCAACTGGAATTCCTCGAGTTCGTCAGTCCGTTCGCGAGATATGGGAGTTTGAAGTTAAGGAACGCTTGAGCAACCATCAAAATGTTCGCAAGTCTGATACTCGAAACCAATAACTACTATGGCCTAGGGGAAAAGTACACACACCATTGTAATCGGGAGAGTTTCGACTTTCAGATGAAACAGGAATTTCTCGAGTTCGTCAATCCGTTCGCGAGATATGGGAGTTTGAAGTTAAGGAACGCTTGAGCAACCATCAAAATTTTCGCAGATTTGATACTCGAAACCAATAACTGGAATGGCCTAGGGGAAAAGTACCCACACCATTGTAATCGGGCGAGTTTCTCCTTTCAGATGCAATAGGAATTAACCGAGTTCGTCTATCCGTTCGCGAGATATGGGAGTTTGAAATTAAGGAATGGTTGAGAAACCATCAAAATTTTCGCTGGTCTGATACTCGAAACCAATAACCGGAATGGCCTAGGGGAAAAGTACGCACGCCATTGTAATCGGGCGAGTTTCTACTTTCAGATGCAACAGGAATTTCTCGAGTTCGTCAATCCGTTTGCGAGATATGGGAGTTGGAAGTTAAGGAACGCTTGAGAAACCATCAAAATTTTCGCATGTCTGATACCCGAAACCAATAACTGGAATGGCCTAGGGGGAAAGTACACACACCATTGACATCGGGCGAGATTCTACTTTCAGATGCAACTGGAATTTCTCGAGTTCGTCAATCCGTTCGCGAGATATGGGTGTTTGAAGTTAAGGAACACTTGAGCAACCATCAAAATTTTTGCAAGTCTGATGCTCGAAACCAATAACTGCAATGGCCTAGGGGAAAAGTACACACACCATTGTAATCGGGCGAGTTTCTACTTTCAGATTCAACAGGAATTTCTCGAGTTCGACAATCCGTTCGCGAGATATGGGAGTTTGAAGTTTAGGAATGGTTGATAAACCATCAAAATTTTCGCTGGTCTGATACTCGAAACCAATAACCGGAATGGCCTAGGGGAAAAGTACGCACACCATTGTAATCGGGCGAGTTTCTACTTTCAGATGCAACAGGAATTTCTCGAGTTCGTCAATCCGTTCGCGAGATATGGGAGTTTGAAGTTAAGGAACGCTTGAGCAACCATCAAAATTTTCGCAAGTCCGACACTCGAAACCAATAACTGCAATGGCCTAGGGGAAAAGTACACACACCATTGAAATCGGGCGAGATTCTACTTTCAGATGCAACTGGAATTTCTCGAGTTCGTCAATCCGTTCGCGAGATATGGGAGTTTGAAGTTAAGGAACGCTTGAGCAACCATCAAAATTTTCGCAAGTCTGATACTCGAAACCAATAACTACTATGGCCTAGGGGAAAAGAACACACACCATTGTAATCGGGCGAGTTTCTACTTTCAGATTCAACAGGAATTTCTCGAGTTCGTCAATCCGTTCGCGAGATATGGGAGTTTGAAGTTAAGGAATGGTTGAGAAACCACCAAAATTTTCGCAGATTTGATACTCGAAACCAATAACTGGAATGGCCTAGGGGAAAAGTACACACACCATTGTAATCGGGCGAGTTTCTACTTTCAGATGCAACAGGAATTTCTCGAGTTCGTCAATCCGTTCGCGAGATATGGGAGTTTGAAGTTAAGGAACGCTTGAGCAACCATCAGAATTTTCGCAAGTCTGATACTCGAAACTAATAACTGCAATGGCCTAGGGGATAAGTACACACACCATTGAAATCGGGCGAGATTCTACTTTCAGATGCAACTGGAATTCCTCGAGTTCGTCAGTCCGTTCGCGAGATATGGGAGTTTGAAGTTAAGGAACGCTTGAGCAACCATCAAAATGTTCGCAAGTCTGATACTCGAAACCAATAACTACTATGGCCTAGGGGAAAAGTACACACACCATTGTAATCGGGAGAGCTTCTACTTTCAGATGCAACAGGAATTTCTCGAGTTCGTCAAACCGTTCGCGAGATATGGGAGTTTGAAGTTTAGGAATGGTTGAGAAACCATCAAAATTTTCGCAAGCCTGATACCCGAAACCAATAACTGGAATGGCCTAGGGAAAAAGTACACATACCGTTGAAATCGAGCGAGTTTCTCCTTTCAGATGCAATAGGAATTAACCGAGTTCGTCTATCCGTTCGCGAGATATGGGGGTTTGAAATTAAGGAATGGTTGAGAAACCATCAAAATTTTCGCTGGTCTGATACTCGAAACCAATAACCGGAATGGCCTAGGGGAAAAGTACGCACGCCATTGTAATCGGGCGAGTTTCTACTTTCAGATGCAACAGGAATTTCTCGAGTTCGTCAATCCGTTTGCGAGATATGGGAGTTGGAAGTTAAGGAACGCTTGAGAAACCATCAAAATTTTCGCATGTCTGATACCCGAAACCAATAACTGGAATGGCCTAGGGGAAAAGTACACACACCATTGACATCGGGCGAGATTCTACTTTCAGATGCAACTGGAATTTCTCGAGTTCGTCGATCCGGTCGCGAGATATGGGTGTTTGAAGTTAAGGAACACTTGAGCAACCATCAAAATTTTTGCAAGTCTGATGCTCGAAACCAATAACTGCAATGGCCTAGGGGAAAAGTACACACACCATTGTAATCGGGCGAGTTTCTACTTTCAGATTCAACAGGAATTTCTCGAGTTCGACAATCCGTTCGCGAGATATGGGAGTTTGAAGTTTAGGAATGGTTGATAAACCATCAAAATTTTCGCTGGTCTGATACTCGAAACCAATAACCGGAATGGCCTAGGGGAAAAGTACGCACACCATTGTAATCGGGCGAGTTTCTACTTTCAGATGCAACAGGAATTTCTCGAGTTCGTCAATCCGTTCGCGAGATATGGGAGTTTGAAGTTAAGGAACGCTTGAGCAACCATCAAAATTTTCGCAAGTCTGACACTCGAAACCAATAACTGCAATGGCCTAGGGGAAAAGTACACACACCATTGAAATCGGGCGAGATTCTACTTTCAGATGCAACTGGAATTTCTCGAGTTCGTCAATCCGTTCGCGAGATATGGGAGTTTGAAGTTAAGGAATGGTTGAGAAACCACCAAAATTTTCGCAGATTTGATACTCGAAACCAATAACTGGAATGGCCTAGGGGAAAAGTGCCCACACCATTGTAATCGGGCGAGTTTCTACTTTCAGATGCAACAGGAATTTCTCGAGTTCGTCAATCCGTTCGCGAGATATGGGAGTTTGAAGTTTAGGAATGGTTGATAAACCATCAAAATTTTCGCTGGTCTGATACTCGAAACCAATAACCGGAATGGCCTAGGGGAAAAGTACGCACACCATTGTAATCGGGCGAGTTTCTACTTTCAGATGCAACAGGAATTTCTCGAGTTCGTTAATCCGTTTGCGAGATATGGGAGTTAGAAGTTAAGGAACGCTTGAGAAACCATCAAAATTTTCGCAAGTCTGATACCCGAAACCAATAACTGGAATGGCCTAGGGGAAAAGTACACACACCATTGAAATCGGGCGAGATTCTACTTTCAGATGCAACTGGAATTTCTCGAGTTCGTCAATCCGTTCGCGAGATATGGGAGTTCGAAGTTAAGTAATGGTTGAGAAACCATCTAAATTTTCGCAAGTCTGATACTCGAAACAAATAACTACTGTGGTCTAGGGGAAAAGTACACACACCGTTGTACTCGGGCGAGTTTCTACTTTCAGATGAAACAGGAATTTCTCGAGTTCGTCAATCCGTTCGCGAGATATGGGAGTTTGAAGTTAAGGAACGCTTGAGCAACCATCAAAATTTTCGCAGATTTGATACTCGAAACCAATAACTGGAATGGCCTAGGGGAAAAGTACACACACCATTGTAATCGGGAGAGTTTCGACTTTCAGATGAAACAGGAATTTCTCGAGTTCGTCAATCCGTTCGCGAGATATGGGAGTTTGAAGTTAAGGAACGCTTGAGCAACCATCAAAATTTTCGCAGATTTGATACTCGAAACCAATAACTGGAATGGCCTAGGGGAAAAGTACCCACACCATTGTAATCGGGCGAGTTTCTCCTTTCAGATGCAATAGGAATTAACCGAGTTCGTCTATCCGTTCGCGAGATATGGGAGTTTGAAATTAAGGAATGGTTGAGAAACCATCAAAATTTTCGCTGGTCTGATACTCGAAACCAATAACCGGAATGGCCTAGGGGAAAAGTACGCACGCCATTGTAATCGGGCGAGTTTCTACTTTCAGATGCAACAGGAATTTCTCGAGTTCGTCGATCCGTTTGCGAGATATGGGAGTTGGAAGTTAAGGAACGCTTGAGAAACCATCAAAATTTTCGCATGTCTGATACCCGAAACCAATAACTGGAATGGCCTAGGGGGAAAGTACACACACCATTGACATCGGGCGAGATTCTACTTTCAGATGCAACTGGAATTTCTCGAGTTCGTCAATCCGTTCGCGAGATATGGGTGTTTGAAGTTAAGGAACACTTGAGCAACCATCAAAATTTTTGCAAGTCTGATGCTCGAAACCAATAACTGCAATGGCCTAGGGGAAAAGTACACACACCATTGTAATCGGGCGAGTTTCTACTTTCAGATTCAACAGGAATTTCTCGAGTTCGACAATCCGTTCGCGAGATATGGGAGTTTGAAGTTTAGGAATGGTTGATAAACCATCAAAATTTTCGCTGGTCTGATACTCGAAACCAATAACCGGAATGGCCTAGGGGAAAAGTACGCACACCATTGTAATCGGGCGAGTTTCTACTTTCAGATGCAACAGGAATTTCTCGAGTTCGTCAATCCGTTCGCGAGATATGGGAGTTTGAAGTTAAGGAACGCTTGAGCAACCATCAAAATTTTCGCAAGTCCGACACTCGAAACCAATAACTGCAATGGCCTAGGGGAAAAGTACACACACCATTGAAATCGGGCGAGATTCTACTTTCAGATGCAACTGGAATTTCTCGAGTTCGTCAATCCGTTCGCGAGATATGGGAGTTTGAAGTTAAGGAACGCTTGAGCAACCATCAAAATTTTCGCAAGTCTGATACTCGAAACCAATAACTACTATGGCCTAGGGGAAAAGAACACACACCATTGTAATCGGGCGAGTTTCTACTTTCAGATTCAACAGGAATTTCTCGAGTTCGTCAATCCGTTCGCGAGATATGGGAGTTTGAAGTTAAGGAATGGTTGAGAAACCACCAAAATTTTCGCAGATTTGATACTCGAAACCAATAACTGGAATGGCCTAGGGGAAAAGTACACACACCATTGTAATCGGGCGAGTTTCTACTTTCAGATGCAACAGGAATTTCTCGAGTTCGTCAATCCGTTCGCGAGATATGGGAGTTTGAAGTTAAGGAACGCTTGAGCAACCATCAGAATTTTCGCAAGTCTGATACTCGAAACTAATAACTGCAATGGCCTAGGGGATAAGTACACACACCATTGAAATCGGGCGAGATTCTACTTTCAGATGCAACTGGAATTCCTCGAGTTCGTCAGTCCGTTCGCGAGATATGGGAGTTTGAAGTTAAGGAACGCTTGAGCAACCATCAAAATGTTCGCAAGTCTGATACTCGAAACCAATAACTACTATGGCCTAGGGGAAAAGTACACACACCATTGTAATCGGGAGAGCTTCTACTTTCAGATGCAACAGGAATTTCTCGAGTTCGTCAAACCGTTCGCGAGATATGGGAGTTTGAAGTTTAGGAATGGTTGAGAAACCATCAAAATTTTCGCAAGCCTGATACCCGAAACCAATAACTGGAATGGCCTAGGGAAAAAGTACACATACCGTTGAAATCGAGCGAGTTTCTCCTTTCAGATGCAATAGGAATTAACCGAGTTCGTCTATCCGTTCGCGAGATATGGGGGTTTGAAATTAAGGAATGGTTGAGAAACCATCAAAATTTTCGCTGGTCTGATACTCGAAACCAATAACCGGAATGGCCTAGGGGAAAAGTACGCACGCCATTGTAATCGGGCGAGTTTCTACTTTCAGATGCAACAGGAATTTCTCGAGTTCGTCAATCCGTTTGCGAGATATGGGAGTTGGAAGTTAAGGAACGCTTGAGAAACCATCAAAATTTTCGCATGTCTGATACCCGAAACCAATAACTGGAATGGCCTAGGGGAAAAGTACACACACCATTGACATCGGGCGAGATTCTACTTTCAGATGCAACTGGAATTTCTCGAGTTCGTCGATCCGTTCGCGAGATATGGGTGTTTGAAGTTAAGGAACACTTGAGCAACCATCAAAATTTTTGCAAGTCTGATGCTCGAAACCAATAACTGCAATGGCCTAGGGGAAAAGTACACACACCATTGTAATCGGGCGAGTTTCTACTTTCAGATTCAACAGGAATTTCTCGAGTTCGACAATCCGTTCGCGAGATATGGGAGTTTGAAGTTTAGGAATGGTTGATAAACCATCAAAATTTTCGCTGGTCTGATACTCGAAACCAATAACCGGAATGGCCTAGGGGAAAAGTACGCACACCATTGTAATCGGGCGAGTTTCTACTTTCAGATGCAACAGGAATTTCTCGAGTTCGTCAATCCGTTCGCGAGATATGGGAGTTTGAAGTTAAGGAACGCTTGAGCAACCATCAAAATTTTCGCAAGTCTGACACTCGAAACCAATAACTGCAATGGCCTAGGGGAAAAGTACACACACCATTGAAATCGGGCGAGATTCTACTTTCAGATGCAACTGGAATTTCTCGAGTTCGTCAATCCGTTCGCGAGATATGGGAGTTTGAAGTTAAGGAACGCTTGAGCAACCATCAAAATTTTCGCAAGTCTGATACTCGAAACCAATAACTACTATGGCCTAGGGGAAAAGAACACACACCATTGTAATCGGGAGAGCTTCTACTTTCAGATGCAACAGGAATTTCTCGAGTTCGTCAAACCGTTCGCGAGATATGGGAGTTTGAAGTTTAGGAATGGTTGAGAAACCATCAAAATTTTCGCAAGCCTGATACCCGAAACCAATAACTGGAATGGCCTAGGGAAAAAGTACACATACCGTTGAAATCGAGCGAGTTTCTCCTTTCAGATGCAATAGGAATTAACCGAGTTCGTCTATCCGTTCGCGAGATATGGGAGTTTGAAATTAAGGAATGGTTGAGAAACCATCAAAATTTTCGCTGGTCTGATACTCGAAACCAATAACCGGAATGGCCTAGGGGAAAAGTACGCACGCCATTGTAATCGGGCGAGTTTCTACTTTCAGATGCAACAGGAATTTCTCGAGTTCGTCAATCCGTTTGCGAGATATGGGAGTTGGAAGTTAAGGAACGCTTGAGAAACCATCAAAATTTTCGCATGTCTGATACCCGAAACCAATAACTGGAATGGCCTAGGGGAAAAGTACACACACCATTGACATCGGGCGAGATTCTACTTTCAGATGCAACTGGAATTTCTCGAGTTCGTCAATCCGTTCGCGAGATATGGGTGTTTGAAGTTAAGGAACACTTGAGCAACCATCAAAATTTTTGCAAGTCTGATGCTCGAAACCAATAACTGCAATGGCCTAGGGGAAAAGTACACACACCATTGTAATCGGGCGAGTTTCTACTTTCAGATTCAACAGGAATTTCTCGAGTTCGACAATCCGTTCGCGAGATATGGGAGTTTGAAGTTTAGGAATGGTTGATAAACCATCAAAATTTTCGCTGGTCTGATACTCGAAACCAATAACCGGAATGGCCTAGGGGAAAAGTACGCACACCATTGTAATCGGGCGAGTTTCTACTTTCAGATGCAACAGGAATTTCTCGAGTTCGTCAATCCGTTCGCGAGATATGGGAGTTTGAAGTTAAGGAACGCTTGAGCAACCATCAAAATTTTCGCAAGTCTGACACTCGAAACCAATAACTGCAATGGCCTAGGGGAAAAGTACACACACCATTGAAATCGGGCGAGATTCTACTTTCAGATGCAACTGGAATTTCTCGAGTTCGTCAATCCGTTCGCGAGATATGGGAGTTTGAAGTTAAGGAACGCTTGAGCAACCATCAAAATTTTCGCAAGTCTGATACTCGAAACCAATAACTACTATGGCCTAGGGGAAAAGAACACACACCATTGTAATCGGGCGAGTTTCTACTTTCAGATTCAACAGGAATTTCTCGAGTTCGTCAATCCGTTCGCGAGATATGGGAGTTTGAAGTTAAGGAATGGTTGAGAAACCACCAAAATTTTCGCAGATTTGATACTCGAAACCAATAACTGGAATGGCCTAGGGGAAAAGTACACACACCATTGTAATCGGGCGAGTTTCTACTTTCAGATGCAACAGGAATTTCTCGAGTTCGTCAATCCGTTCGCGAGATATGGGAGTTTGAAGTTAAGGAACGCTTGAGCAACCATCAGAATTTTCGCAAGTCTGACACTCGAAACCAATAACTGCAATGGCCTAGGGGAAAAGTACACACACCATTGAAATCGGGCGAGATTCTACTTTCAGATGCAACTGGAATTTCTCGAGTTCGTCAATCCGTTCGCGAGATATGGGAGTTTGAAGTTAAGGAACGCTTGAGCAACCATCAAAATTTTCGCAAGTCTGATACTCGAAACCAATAACTACTATGGCCTAGGGGAAAAGAACACACACCATTGTAATCGGGAGAGCTTCTACTTTCAGATGCAACAGGAATTTCTCGAGTTCGTCAAACCGTTCGCGAGATATGGGAGTTTGAAGTTTAGGAATGGTTGAGAAACCATCAAAATTTTCGCAAGCCTGATACCCGAAACCAATAACTGGAATGGCCTAGGGACAAAGTACACATACCGTTGAAATCGAGCGAGTTTCTCCTTTCAGATGCAATAGGAATTAACCGAGTTCGTCTATCCGTTCGCGAGATATGGGAGTTTGAAATTAAGGAATGGTTGAGAAACCATCAAAATTTTCGCTGGTCTGATACTCGAAACCAATAACCGGAATGGCCTAGGGGAAAAGTACGCACGCCATTGTAATCGGGCGAGTTTCTACTTTCAGATGCAACAGGAATTTCTCGAGTTCGTCAATCCGTTTGCGAGATATGGGAGTTGGAAGTTAAGGAACGCTTGAGAAACCATCAAAATTTTCGCATGTCTGATACCCGAAACCAATAACTGGAATGGCCTAGGGGAAAAGTACACACACCATTGACATCGGGCGAGATTCTACTTTCAGATGCAACTGGAATTTCTCGAGTTCGTCAATCCGTTCGCGAGATATGGGTGTTTGAAGTTAAGGAACACTTGAGCAACCATCAAAATTTTTGCAAGTCTGATGCTCGAAACCAATAACTGCAATGGCCTAGGGGAAAAGTACACACACCATTGTAATCGGGCGAGTTTCTACTTTCAGATTCAACAGGAATTTCTCGAGTTCGACAATCCGTTCGCGAGATATGGGAGTTTGAAGTTTAGGAATGGTTGATAAACCATCAAAATTTTCGCTGGTCTGATACTCGAAACCAATAACCGGAATGGCCTAGGGGAAAAGTACGCACACCATTGTAATCGGGCGAGTTTCTACTTTCAGATGCAACAGGAATTTCTCGAGTTCGTCAATCCGTTCGCGAGATATGGGAGTTTGAAGTTAAGGAACGCTTGAGCAACCATCAAAATTTTCGCAAGTCTGACACTCGAAACCAATAACTGCAATGGCCTAGGGGAAAAGTACACACACCATTGAAATCGGGCGAGATTCTACTTTCAGATGCAACTGGAATTTCTCGAGTTCGTCAATCCGTTCGCGAGATATGGGAGTTTGAAGTTAAGGAACGCTTGAGCAACCATCAAAATTTTCGCAAGTCTGATACTCGAAACCAATAACTACTATGGCCTAGGGGAAAAGAACACACACCATTGTAATCGGGCGAGTTTCTACTTTCAGATTCAACAGGAATTTCTCGAGTTCGTCAATCCGTTCGCGAGATATGGGAGTTTGAAGTTAAGGAATGGTTGAGAAACCACCAAAATTTTCGCAGATTTGATACTCGAAACCAATAACTGGAATGGCCTAGGGGAAAAGTACACACACCATTGTAATCGGGCGAGTTTCTACTTTCAGATGCAACAGGAATTTCTCGAGTTCGTCAATCCGTTCGCGAGATATGGGAGTTTGAAGTTAAGGAACGCTTGAGCAACCATCAGAATTTTCGCAAGTCTGATACTCGAAACTAATAACTGCAATGGCCTAGGGGATAAGTACACACACCATTGAAATCGGGCGAGATTCTACTTTCAGATGCAACTGGAATTCCTCGAGTTCGTCAGTCCGTTCGCGAGATATGGGAGTTTGAAGTTAAGGAACGCTTGAGCAACCATCAAAATGTTCGCAAGTCTGATACTCGAAACCAATAACTACTATGGCCTAGGGGAAAAGTACACACACCATTGTAATCGGGAGAGCTTCTACTTTCAGATGCAACAGGAATTTCTCGAGTTCGTCAAACCGTTCGCGAGATATGGGAGTTTGAAGTTTAGGAATGGTTGAGAAACCATCAAAATTTTAGCAAGCCTGATACCCGAAACCAATAACTGGAATGGCCTAGGGAAAAAGTACACATACCGTTGAAATCGAGCGAGTTTCTCCTTTCAGATGCAATAGGAATTAACCGAGTTCGTCTATCCGTTCGCGAGATATGGGAGTTTGAAATTAAGGAATGGTTGAGAAACCATCAAAATTTTCGCTGGTCTGATACTCGAAACCAATAACCGGAATGGCCTAGGGGAAAAGTACGCACGCCATTGTAATCGGGCGAGTTTCTACTTTCAGATGCAACAGGAATTTCTCGAGTTCGTCAATCCGTTTGCGAGATATGGGAGTTGGAAGTTAAGGAACGCTTGAGAAACCATCAAAATTTTCGCATGTCTGATACCCGAAACCAATAACTGGAATGGCCTAGGGGAAAAGTACACACACCATTGACATCGGGCGAGATTCTACTTTCAGATGCAACTGGAATTTCTCGAGTTCGTCAATCCGTTCGCGAGATATGGGTGTTTGAAGTTAAGGAACACTTGAGCAACCATAAAAATTTTTGCAAGTCTGATGCTCGAAACCAATAACTGCAATGGCCTAGGGGAAAAGTACACACACCATTGTAATCGGGCGAGTTTCTACTTTCAGATTCAACAGGAATTTCTCGAGTTCGACAATCCGTTCGCGAGATATGGGAGTTTGAAGTTTAGGAATGGTTGATAAACCATCAAAATTTTCGCTGGTCTGATACTCGAAACCAATAACTGCAATGGCCTAGGGGAAAAGTACACACACCATTGAAATCGGGCGAGATTCTACTTTCAGATGCAACTGGAATTTCTCGAGTTCGTCAATCCGTTCGCGAGATATGGGAGTTTGAAGTTAAGGAACGCTTGAGCAACCATCAAAATTTTCGCAAGTCTGATACTCGAAACCAATAACTGCTATGGCCTAGGGGAAAAGAACACACACCATTGTAATCGGGCGAGTTTCTACTTTCAGATTCAACAGGAATTTCTCGAGTTCGTCAATCCGTTCGCGAGATATGGGAGTTTGAAGTTAAGGAATGGTTGAGAAACCACCAAAATTTTCGCAGATTTGATACTCGAAACCAATAACTGGAATGGCCTAGGGGAAAAGTACACACACCATTGTAATCGGGCGAGTTTCTACTTTCAGATGCAACAGGAATTTCTCGAGTTCGTCAATTCGTTCGCGAGATATGGGAGTTTGAAGTTAAGGAATGGTTGAGAGATCATCAAAGTTTTCGCAAGTCTGATACCCGAAACCAAGAACTACTATTGCCTAGGGCAAAAATACCATACCGTTGTAATCGGGAGAGTTTCTACTTTCAGATGCAACCGGAATATTTCGGATTCGTCAGTCCGTTCGCGAAATATCGGAGTTTGGAATTAAGAGATGGTTGAGAAACCATCAAAATTTTCGCTGGTCTGATCAACGAAACCAATAACTACAAATGCCTAGGGCAAAAATACACATACCGTTGTAATCGGGAGAGTTTCTACTTTCAGATGCAACAGGAATTTCTCGAGTTCGTCAATCCGTTCGCGAGATATGGGAGTTTGAAGTTAAGGAACGCTTGAGCAACCATCAGAATTTTCGCAAGTCTGATACTCGAAACTAATAACTGCAATGGCCTAGGGGATAAGTACACACACCATTGAAATCGGGCGAGATTCTACTTTCAGATGCAACTGGAATTCCTCGAGTTCGTCAGTCCGTTCGCGAGATATGGGAGTTTGAAGTTAAGGAACGCTTGAGCAACCATCAAAATGTTCGCAAGTCTGATACTCGAAACCAATAACTACTATGGCCTAGGGGAAAAGTACACACACCATTGTAATCGGGAGAGCTTCTACTTTCAGATGCAACAGGAATTTCTCGAGTTCGTCAAACCGTTCGCGAGATATGGGAGTTTGAAGTTTAGGAATGGTTGAGAAACCATCAAAATTTTAGCAAGCCTGATACCCGAAACCAATAACTGGAATGGCCTAGGGAAAAAGTACACATACCGTTGAAATCGAGCGAGTTTCTCCTTTCAGATGCAATAGGAATTAACCGAGTTCGTCTATCCGTTCGCGAGATATGGGAGTTTGAAATTAAGGAATGGTTGAGAAACCATCAAAATTTTCGCTGGTCTGATACTCGAAACCAATAACCGGAATGGCCTAGGGGAAAAGTACGCACGCCATTGTAATCGGGCGAGTTTCTACTTTCAGATGCAACAGGAATTTCTCGAGTTCGTCAATCCGTTTGCGAGATATGGGAGTTGGAAGTTAAGGAACGCTTGAGAAACCATCAAAATTTTCGCATGTCTGATACCCGAAACCAATAACTGGAATGGCCTAGGGGAAAAGTACACACACCATTGACATCGGGCGAGATTCTACTTTCAGATGCAACTGGAATTTCTCGAGTTCGTCAATCCGTTCGCGAGATATGGGTGTTTGAAGTTAAGGAACACTTGAGCAACCATAAAAATTTTTGCAAGTCTGATGCTCGAAACCAATAACTGCAATGGCCTAGGGGAAAAGTACACACACCATTGTAATCGGGCGAGTTTCTACTTTCAGATTCAACAGGAATTTCTCGAGTTCGACAATCCGTTCGCGAGATATGGGAGTTTGAAGTTTAGGAATGGTTGATAAACCATCAAAATTTTCGCTGGTCTGATACTCGAAACCAATAACTGCAATGGCCTAGGGGAAAAGTACACACACCATTGAAATCGGGCGAGATTCTACTTTCAGATGCAACTGGAATTTCTCGAGTTCGTCAATCCGTTCGCGAGATATGGGAGTTTGAAGTTAAGGAACGCTTGAGCAACCATCAAAATTTTCGCAAGTCTGATACTCGAAACCAATAACTGCTATGGCCTAGGGGAAAAGAACACACACCATTGTAATCGGGCGAGTTTCTACTTTCAGATTCAACAGGAATTTCTCGAGTTCGTCAATCCGTTCGCGAGATATGGGAGTTTGAAGTTAAGGAATGGTTGAGAAACCACCAAAATTTTCGCAGATTTGATACTCGAAACCAATAACTGGAATGGCCTAGGGGAAAAGTACACACACCATTGTAATCGGGCGAGTTTCTACTTTCAGATGCAACAGGAATTTCTCGAGTTCGTCAATCCGTTCGCGAGGTATGGGAGTTTGAAGTTAAGGAACGCTTGAGCAACCATCAGAATTTTCGCAAGTCTGATACTCGAAACTAATAACTGCAATGGCCTAGGGTATAAGTACACACACCATTGAAATCGGGCGAGATTCTACTTTCAGATGCAATTGGAATTTCTCGAGTTCGTCAGTCCGTTCGCGAGATATGGGAGTTTGAAGTTAAGGAACGCTTGAGCAACCATCAAAATGTTCGCAAGTCTGATACACGAAACCAATAACTACTATGGCCTAGGGAAAAAGTACACACACCATTGTAATCGGGAGAGTTTCTACTTTCAGATGCAACAGGAATTTCTCGAGTTCGTCAATCCATTCGCGAGATATGGGAGTTTGAAGTTAAGGAACGCTTGAGCAACCATCAGAATTTTCGCAAGTCTGATACTCGAAACTAATAACTGCAATGGCCTAGGGGATAAGTACACACACCATTGAAATCGGGCGAGATTCTACTTTCAGATGCAACTGGAATTTCTCGAGTTCGTCAATCCGTTCGCGAGATATGGGAGTTTGAAGTTTAGGAATGGTTGAGAAACCATCAAAATTGTCGCAAGTCTGATACCCGAAACCAATAAATGGAATGGCCTAGGGAAAAAGTACACATACCGTTGAAATCGAGCGAGTTTCTCCTTTCAGATGCAACTGGAATTTCTCGAGTTCGTCAATCCGTTCGCGTGATATGGGAGTTTGAAGTTAAGGAACGCTTGAGCAACCATCAGAATTTTCGCAAGTCTGATACTCGAAACTAATAACTGCAATGGCCTAGGGGATAAGTACACACACCATTGAAATCGGGCGAGATTCTACTTTCAGATGCAACTGGAATTTCTCGAGTTCGTCAATCCGTTCGCGAGATATGGGAGTTTGAAGTTTAGGAATGGTTGAGAAACCATCAAAATTGTCGCAAGTCTGATACCCGAAACCAATAAATGGAATGGCCTAGGGAAAAAGTACACATACCGTTGAAATCGAGCGAGTTTCTCCTTTCAGATGCAACTGGAATTTCTCGAGTTCGTCAATCCGTTCGCGTGATATGGGAGTTTGAAGTTAAGGAACGCTTGAGCAACCATCAAAATTTTTGCAAGTCTGATGCTCGAAACCAATAACTGGAATGGCCTAGGGGAAAAGTACACACACAATTGAAATCGGGCGAGATTCTACTTTCAGATGCAACTGGAATTTCTCGAGTTCGTCAATCCGTTCGCGAGATATAGGAGTTCGAAGTTAAGTAATGGTTGAGGAACCATCTAAATTTTCGCAAGTTTGATTCCAGAAACAAATAACTACAAAGGCCTAGGGGAAAAATGCACATACCGTTGTAATCGGGCGAGTTTCTACTTCCAGATGCAACAGGAATTTCTCGAGTTCGTCTATCCGTTCGCGAGGTATGGGCGTTTGAAGTTAAGCAATGGTTGAGAAACCATCAAAATTTTCGCATGTCTGATACTCGAAAGCAATAACTACTATGGCCTAGGGGAAAAGTACACACACCATTGTAATCGGGCGAGTTTCTACTTTCAGATGCAACAGGAATTTCTCGAGTTCGTCAAGCCGTTCGCGAGATATGGGAGTTTGAATTTAAGGAATGGTTGAGAATCCATCAAAATTTTCGCAAGTCGGATACTCGAAACCAATAACTACTATGGCCAAGGGGAAGAGTACACACACCATTGTAATCGGGCGAGTTTCTACTTTCAGATGCAACAGGAATTTCTCGAGTTCGTCAAACCGTTCGCGAGATATGGCTGTTTGAAGTTAAGGAATGGTTGAGAATCCATCAAAATTTTCGCAAGTCTGATACTCGAAACCAATAACTACTATGGCCTAGGCCAAAATTACACACACCAATGTAATCGGGCGAGTTTCTGCTTTCAGACGCAAAAGGAATTTCTCGAGTTCGTCAATTCGTTCGCGAGATATGGGAGTTTGAAGTTAAGGAATGGTTGAGAGATCATCAAAGTTTTCGCAAGTCTGATACCCGAAACCAAGAACTACTATTGCCTAGGGCAAAAATACCATACCGTTGTAATCGGGAGAGTTTCTACTTTCAGATGCAACCGGAATATTTCGGATTCGTCAGTCCGTTCGCGAAATATCGGAGTTTGGAATTAAGAGATGGTTGAGAAACCATCAAAATTTTCGCTGGTCTGATCAACGAAACCAATAACTACAAATGCCTAGGGCAAAAATACACATACCGTTGTAATCGGGAGAGTTTCTACTTTCAGATGCAACAGGAATTTCTCGAGTTCGTCAATCCGTTCGCGAGATATGGGAGTTAGAAGTTAAGGAACGCTTGAGAAACCATCAAAATTTTCGCAAGTCTGATACTCGAAACCAATAACTGGAATGGACTAGGGTAAAAGTACACACACCATTGAAATCGGGCGAGATTCTACTTTCAGATGCAACTGGAATTTCTCGAGTTCGTCAATCCGTACGCGAGATATGGGAGTTCGAAGTTAAGGAATGGTTGAGAAACCATCAAAATTTTCGCTAGTCTGATACTCGAAACCAATAACTACTATGGTCTAGGGGAAAAGTACACACACCATTCTAATCGGGCGAGTTTCTACTTTCAGATGCAACAGGAATTTCTCGAGTTCGTCAATCCGTTCGCGAGATATGGGAGTTTGAAGTTAAGGAACGCTTGAGCAACCATCAGAATTTTCGCAAGTCTGATACTCGAAACCAATAACTGCAATGGCCTAGGGGAAAAGTACACACACCTTTGAAATCGGGCGAGATTCTACTTTCAGATGCAACTGGAATTTCTCGAGTTCGTCAAACCGTTCGCGAGATATGGGAGTTCGAAGTTAAGTAATGGTTGAGAAACCATCTAAATTTTCGCAAGTCTGATACTCGAAACCAATAACTGCAATGGCCTAGGGGAAAAGTACACACACCATTGAAATCGGGCGAGATTCTACTTTCAGATGCAACTGGAATTTCTCGAGTTCGTCAATCCGTTCGCGAGATATGGGAGTTTGAAGTTAAGGAACGCTTGAGCAACCATCAAAATTTTCGCAAGTCTGATACTCGAAACCAATAACTACTATGGCCAAGGGGAAGAGTACACACACCATTGTAATCGGGCGAGTTTCTACTTTCAGATGCAACAGGAATTTCTCGAGTTCGTCAATCCGTTCGCGAGATATGGCTGTTTGAAGTTAAGGAATGGTTGAGAATCCATCAAAATTTTCGCAAGTCTGATACTCGAAACCAATAACTACTATGGCCTAGGCCAAAATTACACACACCAATGTAATCGGGCGAGTTTCTGCTTTCAGACGCAAAAGGAATTTCTCGAGTTCGTCAATTCGTTCGCGAGATATGGGAGTTTGAAGTTAAGGAATGGTTGAGAGACCATCAAAGTTTTCGCAAGTCTGATACCCGAAACCAAGAACTACTATTGCCTAGGGCAAAAATACACATACCGTTGTAATCGGGAGAGTTTCTACTTTCAGATGCAACCGGAATATTTCGGATTCGTCAGTCCGTTCGCGAAATATCGGAGTTTGGAGTTAAGAGATGGTTGAGAAACCATCAAAATTTTCGCTGGTCTGATCAACGAAACCAATAACTACAAATGCCTAGGGCAAAAATACACATACCGTTGTAATCGGGAGTGTTTCTACTTTCAGATGCAACAGGAATTTCTCGAGTTCGTCAATCCGTTCGCGAGGTATGGGAGTTTGAAGTTTAGGAATGGTTGAGAAACCATCAAAATCTTCGCAAGTCTGATACTCGAAACCAATAACTACTATGGCCTAGGGGAAAAGTACACACACCAATGTAATCGGGCGTGTTTCTACTTTCAGATGCAACAGGAATTTCTCGAGTTCGTCAATCCGTTCGCGAGATATGGGAGTTTGAAGTTAAGGAATGGTTGAGAAACCATCAAAATTTTCGCAAGACTGATAGGCGAAACCAATAACTAAAAAGGCCTAGGGGAAAAATACACATACCGTTGTAGTCGGGCGAGTATCAGCTTTCAGATACAACAGGAATTTCTCGTGTTCGTCAATCCGTTCGCGAGATATGCGAGTTTGAAGTTATGGAATGGTTGAGAAACCATCAAAGTTTTCGCAAGTCTGATCCACGAAACCAATAACTACAATAGCCTAGGGCAAAATAACACATACCGTTGTAATCGGGAGAGTTTCTACTTTCAGATGCAGCAGGAATTTCTCGAGTTCGTCAATCCGTTCGCGAGATATGGGAGTTTGAAGTTAAGGAATGGTTGAGAAACCATCAAAATTTTCGCAAGTCTGATACTCGAAACCAATAACTACTATGGCCTAGGGCAAAATTACACATACCGTTGTAATCGGGCGAGTTTCTGCTTTCAGATGCCAAAGGAATTTCTCGAGTTCGTCAATTCGTTCGCGAGATATGGGAGTTTGAAGTTAAGGAATGGTTGTGAATCCATCAAAATTTTCGCAAGTCTGATACTCGAAACCAATAACTACTATTGCCTAGGGAAAAATTACACATACCGTTGTAATCGGGCGAGTTTCTGCTTTCAGATGCAATAGGAATTTCTCGAGTTCGTCAATCCGTTCGCGAGATATGGGAGTTGGAAGTTAAGGAATGGTTGAGAAACCATCAAAATTTTCGCAAGTCTGATACCCGAAACCAAGAACTACTATTGCCTAGGGCAAAAATACACATACCGTTGTAATCGGGAGAGTTTCTACTTTCAGATGCAACCGGAATATTTCGGATTCGTCAGTCCGTTCGTGAAATATCGGAGTTTGGAGTTAAGAGATGGTTGAGAAACCATCAAAATTTTCGCTGGTCTGATCAACGAAACCAATAACTACAAATGCCTAGGGCAAAAATACACATACCGTTGTAATCGGGAGAGTTTCTACTTTCAGATGCAACAGGAATTTCTCGAGTTCGTCAATCCGTTCGCGAGGTATGGGAGTTTGAAGTTTAGGAATGGTTGAGAAACCATCAAAATCTTCGCAAGTCTGATACTCGAAACCAATAACTACTATGGCCTAGGGGAAAAGTACACACACCAATGTAATCGGGCGTGTTTCTACTTTCAGATGCAACAGGAATTTCTCGAGTTCGTCAATCCGTTCGCGAGATATGGGAGTTTGAAGTTAAGGAATGGTTGAGAAACCATCAAAATTTTCGCAAGACTGATAGGCGAAACCAATAACTAAAAAGGCCTAGGGGAAAAATACACATACCGTTGTAGTCGGGCGAGTATCAGCTTTCAGATACAACAGGAATTTCTCGTGTTCGTCAATCCGTTCGCGAGATATGCGAGTTTGAAGTTATGGAATGGTTGAGAAACCATCAAAGTTTTCGCAAGTCTGATCCACGAAACCAATAACTACAATAGCCTAGGGCAAAATAACACATACCGTTGTAATCGGGAGAGTTTCTACTTTCAGATGCAGCAGGAATTTCTCGAGTTCGTCAATCCGTTCGCGAGATATGGGAGTTTGAAGTTAAGGAATGGTTGAGAAACCATCAAAATTTTCGCAAGTCTGATACTCGAAACCAATAACTACTATGGCCTAGGGCAAAATTACACATACCGTTGTAATCGGGCGAGTTTCTGCTTTCAGATGCCAAAGGAATTTCTCGAGTTCGTCAATTCGTTCGCGAGATATGGGAGTTTGAAGTTAAGGAATGGTTGTGAATCCATCAAAATTTTCGCAAGTCTGATACTCGAAACCAATAACTACTATTGCCTAGGGAAAAATTACACATACCGTTGTAATCGGGCGAGTTTCTGCTTTCAGATGCAATAGGAATTTCTCGAGTTCGTCAATCCGTTCGCGAGATATGGGAGTTGGAAGTTAAGGAATGGTTGAGAAACCATCAAAATTTTGGCATGTCTGATACCCGATACCAAGAACTACTATTGCCTAGGGCAAAAATACACATACCGTTGTAATCGGGAGAGTTTCTACTTTCAGATGCAACCGGAATTTTTCGGATTCGTCAGTCCGTTCGCGAAATATCGGAGTTTGGAGTTAAGAGATGGTTGAGAAACCATCAAAATTTTCGCTGGTCTGATACTCGAAACCAATAACTGGAATGGCCTAGGGGAAAAGTACACACACCATTGTAATCGGGCGAGTTTCTACTTTCAGATGCAACAGGAATTTCTCGCGTTCGTAAATCCGTTCGCGAGATATGGGAGTTTGAAGTTAAGGAATGGTTGAGAAACCATCAAAATTTTGGCATGTCTGATACCCGATACCAAGAACTACTATTGCCTACGGCAGAAATACACATACCGTTGTAATCGGGCGAGTTTCTGCTTTCAGATGCAACAGGAATTTCTCGATTTCGTCCATCCGTTCGCGAGATATGGGAGTTTGAAGTCAAGGAATGGTTGAGAAACCATCAAAATTTTCGCAAGTCTGATGCGCGAAACCAATAACTACAAAGGCCAAGGGGAAAAATACACATACAGCTGTAATCGGGCGAGTTTCTACTTTCAGATGCAACAGGAATTTCTCGAATTCGTCAATCAGTTCGCGAGATATGGGAGTTTGAAAGTAAGGAATGGTTGAGAAACCATCAAAATTTTCGCAAGTCTGATACCCGAAACCAATAACTGGAATGGCCTAGGGAAAAAGTACACATACCGTTGAAATCGAGCGAGTTTCTCCTTTCAGATGCAATAGGAATTACCCGAGTTCGTCTATCCGTTCGCGAGATATGGGAGTTTGAAGTTAAGGAATGGTTGAGAAACCACCAAAATTTTCGCAGGTTTGATACTCGAAAACAATAACTGGAATGGCCTAGGGGAAAAGTACACACACCATTGTAATCGGGCGAGTTTCTACTTTCAGATGCAACAGGAATTTCTCGAGTTCGTCAATCCGTTCGCGAGATATGGGAGTTTGAAGTTTAGGAATGGTTGAGAAACCTTCAACATTTTCGCAAGTCTGATACCCGAAACCAATAACTGGAATGGCCTAGGGAAAAAGTACACATACCGTTGAAATCGAGCGAGTTTCTCCTTTCAGAAGCAATAGGAATTACCCGAGTTCGTCTATCCGTTCGCGAGATATGGGAGTTTGAAATTAAGGAATGGTTGAGAAACCATCAAAATTTTCGCTGGTCTGATACTCGAAACCAATAACCGGAATGGCCTAGGGGAAATGTACGCACTCCATTGTAATCGGGCGAGTTTCTACTTTCAGATGCAAAAGGAATTTCTCGAGTTCGTCAATCCGTTTGCGAGATATGGGAGTTAGAAGTTAAGGAACGCTTGAGAAACCATCAAAATTTTCGCAAGTCTGATACTCGAAACCAATAACTGGAATGGACTAGGGTAAAAGTACACACACCATTGAAATCGGGCGAGATTCTACTTTCAGATGCAACTGGAATTTCTCGAGTTCGTCAATCCGTTCGCGAGATATGGGAGTTCGAAGTTAAGGAATGGTTGAGAAACCATCAGAATTTTCGCAAGTCTGATACTCGAAACCAATAACTGCAATGGCCTAGGGGAAAAGTACACACACCATTGAAATCGGGCGAGATTCTACTTTCAGATGCAACTGGAATTTCTCGAGTTCGTCAATCCGTTCCCGAGATATGGGAGTTCGAAGTTAAGGAATGGTTGAGAAACCATCAAAATTTTCGCAAGTCTGATACTCGAAACCAATAACTACTATGGTCTAGGGGAAAAGTACACACACCATTCTAATCGGGCGAGTTTCTACTTTCAGATGCAACAGGAATTTCTCGAGTTCGTCAATCCGTTCGCGAGATATGGGAGTTTGAAGTTAAGGAACGCTTGAGCAACCATCAGAATTTTCGCAAGTCTGATACTCGAAACCAATAACTGCAATGGCCTAGGGGAAAAGTACACACACCATTGAAATCGGGCGAGATTCTACTTTCAGATGCAACTGGAATTTCTCGAGTTCGTCAATCCGTTCGCGAGATATGGGAGTTTGAAGTTAAGGAACGCTTGAGCAACCATCAAAATTTTCGCAAGTCTGATACTCGAAACCAATAACTACTATGGCCTAGGGGAAAAGTACACACACCATTGTAATCGGGCGAGTTTCTACTTTCAGATTCAACAGGAATTTCTCGAGTTCGTCAATCCGTTCGCGAGATATGGGAGTTTGAAGTTAAGGAATGGTTGAGAAACCACCAAAATTTTCGCAGATTTGATACTCGAAACCAATAACTGGAATGGCCTAGGGGAAAAGTACCCACACCATTGTAATCGGGCGAGTTTCTACTTTCAGATGCAACAGGAATTTCTCGAGTTCGTCAATCCGTTCGCGAGATATGGGAGTTTGAAGTTTAGGAATGGTTGAGAAACCATCAAAGTTTTCGCTGGTCTGATACTCGAAACCAATAACCGGAATGGCCTAGGGGAAAAGTACGCACACCATTGTAATCGGGCGAGTTTCTACTTTCAGATGCAACAGGAATTTCTCGAGTTCGTCAATCCGTTTGCGAGATATGGGAGTTAGAAGTTGAGGAACGCTTGAGAAACCATCAAAATTTTCGCAAGTCTGATACCCGAAACCAATAACTACAAAGGCCGAGGGGAAAAATACACATACCGCTGTAATCGGGCGAGTTTCTACTTTCAGATGCAACAGGAATTTCTCTCGTTCGTAAATCCGTTCGCGAGATATGGGAGTTTGAAGTTAAGGAATGGTTGAGAAACCATCAAAATTTTGGCATGTCTGATACCCGAAACCAAGAACTACTATTGCCTAGGGCAGAAATACACATACCGTTGTAATCGGGCGAGTTTCTGCTTTCAGATGCAACAGGAATTTCTCGATTTCGTCCATCCGTTCGCAGGATATGGGAGTTTGAAGTCAAGGAATGGTTGAGAAACCATCAAAATTTTCGCAAGTCTGATGCGCGAAACCAATAACTACAAAGGCCAAGGGGAAAAATACACATACAGCTGTAATCGGGCGAGTTTCTACTTTCAGATGCAACAGGAATTTCTCGAATTCGTCAATCTGTTCGCGAGATATGGGAGTTTGAAATTAAGGAATGGTTGAGAAACCATCAAAATTTTCGCAAGTCTGATACCCGAAACCAATAACTGGAATGGCCTAGGGAAAAAGTACACATACCGTTGAAATCGAGCGAGTTTCTCCTTTCAGATGCAATAGGAATTACCCGAGTTCGTCTATCCGTTCGCGAGATATGGGAGTTTGAAGTTTAGGAATGGTTGAGAAACCATCAACATTTTCGCAAGTCTGATACTCGAAACCAATAACTACTATGGTCTAGGGGAAAACAACACACACCATTCTAATCGGGCGAGTTTCTACTTTCAGATGCAACAGGAATTTCTCGAGTTCGTCAATCCGTTCGCGAGATATGGGAGTTTGAAGTTAAGGAACGCTTGAGCAACCATCAGAATTTTCGCAAGTCTGATACTCGAAACCAATAACTGCAATGGCCTAGGGGAAAAGTACACACACCATTGAAATCGGGCGAGATTCTACTTTCAGATGCAACTGGAGTTTCTCGAGTTCGTCAATCCGTTCGCGAGATATGGGAGTTTGAAGTTAAGGAACGCTTGAGCAACCATCAAAATTTTCGCAAGTCTGATACCCGAAACCAATAACTACTATGGCCTAGGGGAAAAGTACACACACCATTGTAATCGGGCGAGTTTCTACTTTCAGATTCAACAGGAATTTCTCGAGTTCGTCAATCCGTTCGCGAGATATGGGAGTTTGAAGTTAAGGAATGGTTGAGAAACCACCAAAATTTTCGCAGATTTGATACTCGAAACCAATAACTGGAATGGCCTAGGGGAAAAGTACCCACACCATTTTAATCGGGCGAGTTTCTACTTTCAGATGCAACAGGAATTTCTCGAGTTCGTCAATCCGTTCGCGAGATATGGGAGTTTGAAGTTTAGAAATGGTTGAGAAACCATCAAAATTTTCATTGGTCTGATACTCGAAACCAATAACCGGAATGGCCTAGGGGAAAAGTACGCACACCATTGTAATCGGGCGAGTTTCTACTTTCAGATGCAACAGGAATTTCTCGAGTTCGTCAATCCGTTCGCGAGATATGGGAGTTTGAAGTTAAAGAATGGTTGAGAAACCATCAAAATTTTCGCTGGTCTGATACCCGAAACCAATAACTACAAAGGCCGAGGGGAAAAATACACATACCGCTGTAATCGGGCGAGTTTCTACTTTCAGATGCAACAGGAATTTCTCGCGTTCGTAAATCCGTTCGCGAGATATGGGAGTTTGAAGTTAAGGAATGGTTGAGAAACCATCAAAATTTTCGCATGTCTGATACCCGAAATCAAGAACTACTATTGCCTAGGGCAAAAATACACATACCGTTGTAATCGGGAGAGTTTCTACTTTCAGATGCAACCGGAATTTTTCGGATTCGTCAGTCCGTTCGCGAAATATCGGAGTTTGGAGTTAAGAGATGGTTGAGAAACCATCAAAATTTTCGCTGGTCTGATACTCGAAACCAATAACTGGAACGGCCTAGGGGAAAAGTACACACACCATTGTAATCGGGCGAGTTTCTACTTTCAGATGCAACAAGAATTTCTCGCGTTCGTGAATCCGTTCGCGAGATATGGGAGTTTGAAGTTAAGGAATGGTTGAGAAACCATCAAAATTATGGCATGTCTGATACCCGAAACCAAGAACTACTATTGCCTAGGGCAGAAACACATACCGTTGTAATCGGGCGAGTTTCTGCTTTCAGATGCAACAGGAATTTCTCGATTTCGTCCATCCGTTCGCGAGATATGGGAGTTTGAAGTCAAGGAATGGTTGAGAAACCATCAAAATTTTCGCAACTCTGATGCGCGAAACCAATAACTACAAAGGCCAAGGGGAAAAATACACATACAGCTGTAATCGGGCGAGTTTCTCCTTTCAGATGCAATAGGAATTACACGAGTTCGTCTATCCGTTCGCGAGATATGGGAGTTTGAAGTTAAGGAATGGTTGAGAAACCACCAAAATTTTCGCAGATTTGATACTCGAAAACAATAACTGGAATGGCCTAGGGGAAAAGTACACACACCATTGTAATCGGGCGAGTTTCTACTTTCAGATGCAACAGGAATTTCTCGAGTTCGTCAATCCGTTCGCGAGATATGGGAGTTTGAAGTTTAGGAATGGTTGAGAAACCATCAAAATTTTCGTTGGTCTGATACTCGAAACCAATAACCGGAATGGCCTAGGGGAAAAGTACGCACACCATTGTAATCGGGCGAGTTTCTACTTTCAGATGCAACAGGAATTTCTCGAGTTCGTCAATCCGTTTGCGAGATATGGGAGTTAGAAGTTGAGGAACGCTTGAGAAACCATCAAAATTTTCGCAAGTCTGATACCCGAAACCAATAACTGGAATGGCCTAGGGTAAAAGTACACACACCTTTGAAATCGGGCGAGATTCTACTTTCAGATGCAACTGGAATTTCTCGAGTTCGTCAATCCGTTCGCGAGATATGGGAGTTCGAAGTTAAGTAATGGTTGAGAAACCATCTAAATTTTCGCAAGTCTGATACTCGAAACCAATAACTACTATGGTCTAGGGGAAAAGTACACACACCATTCTAATCGGGCAAGTTTCTACTTTCAGATGCAACAGGAATTTCTCGAGTTCGTCTATCCGTTCGCGAGATATGGGAGTTTGAAATTAAGGAATGGTTGAGAAACCATCAAAATTTTCGCTGGTCTGATACTCGAAACCAATAACCGGAATGGCCTAGGGGAAAAGTACGCACACCATTGTAATCGGGCGAGTTTCTACTTTCAGATGCAACAGGAATTTCTCGAGTTCGTCAATCCGTTCGCGAGATATGGGAGTTCGAAGTTAAGTAATGGTTGAGAAACCATTTAATTTTCGCAAGTCTGATACTCGAAACCAATAACTACTATGGTCTAGGTGAAAAGTACACACACCATTGTAATCGGGCGAGTTTCTACTTTCAGATGCAACAGGAATTTCTCGAGTTCGTCAATCCGTTCGCGAGATATGGGAGTTCGAAGTTAAGGAACGCTTGAGCAACAATCAAAATTTTAGCAAGTCTGATACTCGAAACCAATAACTACAATGGCCTAGGGGAAAAGTACACACACCATTGAAATCGGGCGAGATTCTACTTTCAGATGCAACTGGAATTTCTCGAGTTCGTCAATCCGTTCGCGAGATATGGGACTTCGAAGTTAAGGAATGGTTGAGAAACCATCAAAATTTTCGCAAGTCTGATACTCGAAACCAATAACTACTATGGTCTAGGGGAAAAGTACACACACCATTCTAATCGGGCGAGTTTCTACTTTCAGATGCAACAGGAATTTCTCGAGTTCGTCAATCCGTTCGCGAGATATGGGAGTTTGAAGTTAAGGAACGCTTGAGAAACCATCAAAATTTTCGCAAGTCTGATACCCGAAACCAATAACTGGAATGGCCTAGGGGAAAAGTACACACACCGTTGAAATCGGGCGAGATTCTACTTTCAGATGCAACTGGAATTTCTCGAGTTCGTCAATCCGTTCGCGAGATATGGGAGTTTGAAGTTAAGGAACGCTTGAGCAACCATCAAAATTTTCGCAAGTCTGATACTCGAAACCAATAACTACTATTGCCTAGGGGAAAAGTACTCAAACCATTGAAATCGGGCGGGATTCTACTTTCAGATGCAACAGGAATTTCTAGAGTTCGTGAATCCGTTCGCGAGATATGGGAGTTCGAAGTTAAGGAATGGTTGAGAAACCATCAAAATTTTCGCAAGTCTGATGCTCGAAACCAATAACTACTATGGTCTAGGGGAAAAGTACGCACACCATTGTAATCGGGCGAGTTTCTACTTTCAGATGCAACAGGAATTTCTCGAGTTCGTCAATCCGTTTGCGAGATATGGGAGTTAGAAGTTAAAGGAACGCTTGAGAAACCATCAAAATTTTCGCAAGTCTGATACCCGAAACCAATAACTGGAATGGCCTAGGGTAAAAGTACACACACCTTTGAAATCGGGCGAGATTCTACTTTCAGATGCAACTGGAATTTCTCGAGTTCGTCAATCCGTTCGCGAGATATGGGAGTTCGAAGTTAAGTAATGGTTGAGAAACCATCTAAATTTTCGCAAGTCTGATACTCGAAACCAGTAACTACTATGGTCTAGGGGAAAAGTACACACACCATTCTAATCGGGCAAGCTTCTACTTTCAGATGCAACAGGAATTTCTCGAGTTCGTCTATCCGTTCGCGAGATATGGGAGTTTGAAATTAAGGAATGGTTGAGAAACCATCAAAATTTTCGCTGGTCTGATACTCGAAACCAATAACCGGAATGGCCTAGGGGAAAAGTACGCACACCATTGTAATCGGGCGAGTTTCTACTTTCAGATGCAACAGGAATTTCTCGAGTTCGTCAATCCGTTCGCGAGATATGGGAGTTCGAAGTTAAGTAATGGTTGAGAAACCATTTAATTTTCGCAAGTCTGATACTCGAAACCAATAACTACTATGGTCTAGGTGAAAAGTACACACACCATTGTAATCGGGCGAGTTTCTACTTTCAGATGCAACAGGAATTTCTCGAGTTCGTCAATCCGTTGGCGAGATATGGGAGTTCGAAGTTAAGTAATGGTTGAGAAACCATTTAATTTTCGCAAGTCTGATACTCGAAACCAATAACTACTATGGTCTAGGTGAAAAGTACACACACCATTGTAATCGGGCGAGTTTCTACTTTCAGATGCAACAGGAATTTCTCGAGTTCGTCAATCCGTTCGCGAGATATGGGAGTTCGAAGTTAAGGAACGCTTGAGCAACAATCAAAATTTTCGCAAGTCTGATACTCGAAACCAATAACTACAATGGCCTAGGGGAAAAGTACACACACCATTGAAATCGGGCGAGATTCTACTTTCAGATGCAACTGGAATTTCTCGAGTTCGTCAATCCGTTCGCGAGATATGGGAGTTCGAAGTTAAGGAATGGTTGAGAAACCATCAAAATTTTCGCAAGTCTGATACTCGAAACCAATAACTACTATGGTCTAGAGGAAAAGTACACACACCGTTGTAATCGGGCGAGTTTCTACTTCAGATGCAACAGGAATTTCTCGAGTTCGTCAGTCCGTTCGCGAGATAATGGAGTTTGAAGTTAAGGAACGCTTGAGCAACCATCAAAATTTTCGCAAGTCTGATACTCGAAACCAATAACTACTATGGTCTAGGGGAAAAGTACACACACCATTCTAATCGGGCGAGTTTCTACTTTCAGATGCAACAGGAATTTCTCGAGTTCGTCAATCCGTTCGCGAGATATGGGAGTTTGAAGTTAAGGAACGCTTGAGCAACCATCAAAATTTTCGCAAGTCTGATACTCGAAACCAATAACTACTATGGCCTAGGGAAAAATTACACATACCGTTGTAATCGGGCGAGTTTCTGCTTTCAGATGCAATAGGAATTTCCCGAGATCGTCAATCCGTTCGCGAGATATGGGAGTTGGAAGTTAAGGAATGGTTGAGAAACCATCAAAATTTTCGCATGTCTGATACCCGAAAGCAATAACTACTATGGCCCAGGGGAAAAGTACACACACCATTGTAATCGGGCGAGTTTCTACTTTCAGATGCGACAGGAATTTCTCGAGTTTGTCAAGCCGTTCGCGAAATATCGGAGTTTGGAGTTAAGAGATGGTTGAGAAACCATCAAAATTTTCGCTGGTCTGTAACTCGAAACCAATAACTACTATGGTCTAGGGGAAAAGTACACACACCATTCTAATCGGGCGAGTTTCTACTTTCAGATGCAACAGGAATTTCTCGAGTTCGTCAATCCGTTCGCGAGATATGGGAGTTTGAAGTTAAGGAACGCTTGAGAAACCATCAAAATTTTCGCGAGTCTGATACCCGAAACCAATAACTACAAAGGCCGAGGGTAAAAATACACATACCGTTGTAATCGGGCGAGTTTCTGCTTTCAGATGCCAAAGGAATTTCTCGAGTTCGTCAATTCGTTCGCGAGATATGGGAGTTTGAAGTTAAGGAATGGTTAAGAAACCATCAAAATTTTCGCTGTTCTGATACTCGAAACCAATAACTGGAACGGCCTAGGGGAAAAGTACACACACCATTGTAATCGGGCGAGTTTCTACTTTCAGATGCAACAGGAATTTCTCGCGTTCGTAAATCCGTTCGCGAGATATGGGAGTTTGAAGTTAAGGAATGGTTGAGAAACCATCAAAATTTTCGCATGTCTGATACCCGAAATCAAGAACTACTATTGCCTAGGGCAAAAATACACATACCGTTGTAATCGGGAGAGTTTCTACTTTCAGATGCAACCGGAATTTTTCGGATTCGTCAGTCCGTTCGCGAAATATCGGAGTTTGGAGTTAAGAGATGGTTGAGAAACCATCAAAATTTTCGCTGGTCTGTAACTCGAAACCAATAACTGGAATGGCCTAGGGGAAAAGTACACACACCATTGTAATCGGGCGAGTTTCTACTTTCAGATGCAACAGGAATTTCTCGCGTTCGTAAATCCGTTCGCGAGATATGGGAGTTTGAAGTTAAGGAATGGTTGAGAAACCATCAAAATTTTGGCATGTCTGATACCCGAAACCAAGAACTACTATTGCCTAGGGCAGAAATACACATACCGTTGTAATCGGGCGAGTTTCTGCTTTCAGATGCAACAGGAATTTCGCGATTTCGTCCATCCGTTCGCGAGATATGGGAGTTTGAAGTCAAGGAATGGTTGAGAAACCATCAAAATTTTCGCAAGTCTGATGCGCGAAACCAATAACTACAAAGGCCAAGGGGAAAAATACACATACAGCTGTAATTGGGCGAGTTTCTACTTTCACATGCAACAGGAATTTCTCGAATTCGTCAATCTGTTCGCGAGATATGGGAGTTTGAAATTAAGGAATGGTTGAGAAACCATCAAAATTTTCGCAAGTCTGATACCCGAAACCAATAACTGGAATGGCCTAGGGAAAAAGTACACATACCGTTGAAATCGAGCGAGTTTCTCCTTTCAGATGCAATAGGAATTACCCGAGTTCGTCTATCCGTTCGCGAGATATGGGAGTTTGAAGTTAAGGAATGGTTGAGAAACCACCAAAACTTTCGCAGATTTGATACTCGAAAACAATAACTGGAATGGCCTAGGGGAAAAGTACACACACCATTGTAATCGGGCGAGTTTCTACTTTCAGATGCAACAGGAATTTCTCGAGTTCGTCAATCCGTTCGCGAGATATGGGAGTTCGAAGTTAAGGAATGGTTGAGAAACCATCAAAATTTTCGCAAGTCTGATACTCGAAACCAATAACTACTATGGTCTAGAGGAAAAGTACACACACCGTTGTAATCGGGCGAGTTTCTACTTCAGATGCAACAGGAATTTCTCGAGTTCGTCAGTCCGTTCGCGAGATAATGGAGTTTGAAGTTAAGGAACGCTTGAGCAACCATCAAAATTTTCGCAAGTCTGATACTCGAAACCAATAACTACTATGGTCTAGGGGAAAAGTACACACACCATTCTAATCGGGCGAGTTTCTACTTTCAGATGCAACAGGAATTTCTCGAGTTCGTCAATCCGTTCGCGAGATATGGGAGTTTGAAGTTAAGGAACGCTTGAGCAACCATCAAAATTTTCGCAAGTCTGATACTCGAAACCAATAACTACTATGGCCCAGGGGAAAAGTACACACACCATTGTAATCGGGCGAGTTTCTACTTTCAGATGCGACAGGAATTTCTCGAGTTTGTCAAGCCGTTCGCGAAATATCGGAGTTTGGAGTTAAGAGATGGTTGAGAAACCATCAAAATTTTCGCTGGTCTGTAACTCGAAACCAATAACTACTATGGTCTAGGGGAAAAGTACACACACCATTCTAATCGGGCGAGTTTCTACTTTCAGATGCAACAGGAATTTCTCGAGTTCGTCAATCCGTTCGCGAGATATGGGAGTTTGAAGTTAAGGAACGCTTGAGAAACCATCAAAATTTTCGCGAGTCTGATACCCGAAACCAATAACTACAAAGGCCGAGGGTAAAAATACACATACCGTTGTAATCGGGCGAGTTTCTGCTTTCAGATGCCAAAGGAATTTCTCGAGTTCGTCAATTCGTTCGCGAGATATGGGAGTTTGAAGTTAAGGAATGGTTAAGAAACCATCAAAATTTTCGCTGTTCTGATACTCGAAACCAATAACTGGAACGGCCTAGGGGAAAAGTACACACACCATTGTAATCGGGCGAGTTTCTACTTTCAGATGCAACAGGAATTTCTCGCGTTCGTAAATCCGTTCGCGAGATATGGGAGTTTGAAGTTAAGGAATGGTTGAGAAACCATCAAAATTTTCGCATGTCTGATACCCGAAATCAAGAACTACTATTGCCTAGGGCAAAAATACACATACCGTTGTAATCGGGAGAGTTTCTACTTTCAGATGCAACCGGAATTTTTCGGATTCGTCAGTCCGTTCGCGAAATATCGGAGTTTGGAGTTAAGAGATGGTTGAGAAACCATCAAAATTTTCGCTGGTCTGTAACTCGAAACCAATAACTGGAATGGCCTAGGGGAAAAGTACACACACCATTGTAATCGGGCGAGTTTCTACTTTCAGATGCAACAGGAATTTCTCGCGTTCGTAAATCCGTTCGCGAGATATGGGAGTTTGAAGTTAAGGAATGGTTGAGAAACCATCAAAATTTTGGCATGTCTGATACCCGAAACCAAGAACTACTATTGCCTAGGGCAGAAATACACATACCGTTGTAATCGGGCGAGTTTCTGCTTTCAGATGCAACAGGAATTTCGCGATTTCGTCCATCCGTTCGCGAGATATGGGAGTTTGAAGTCAAGGAATGGTTGAGAAACCATCAAAATTTTCGCAAGTCTGATGCGCGAAACCAATAACTACAAAGGCCAAGGGGAAAAATACACATACAGCTGTAATTGGGCGAGTTTCTACTTTCACATGCAACAGGAATTTCTCGAATTCGTCAATCTGTTCGCGAGATATGGGAGTTTGAAATTAAGGAATGGTTGAGAAACCATCAAAATTTTCGCAAGTCTGATACCCGAAACCAATAACTGGAATGGCCTAGGGAAAAAGTACACATACCGTTGAAATCGAGCGAGTTTCTCCTTTCAGATGCAATAGGAATTACCCGAGTTCGTCTATCCGTTCGCGAGATATGGGAGTTTGAAGTTAAGGAATGGTTGAGAAACCACCAAAACTTTCGCAGATTTGATACTCGAAAACAATAACTGGAATGGCCTAGGGGAAAAGTACACACACCATTGTAATCGGGCGAGTTTCTACTTTCAGATGCAACAGGAATTTCTCGAGTTCGTCAATCCGTTCGCGAGATATGGGAGTTTGAAGTTTAGGAATGGTTGAGAAACCATCAACATTTTCGCAAGTCTGATACCCGAAACCAATAACTGGAATGGCCTAGGGAAAAAGTACACATACCGTTGAAATCGAGCGAGTTTCTCCTTTCAGATGCAATAGGAATTACCCGAGTTCGTCTATCCGTTCGCGAGATATGGGAGTTTGAAATTAAGGAATGGTTGAGAAACCATCAAAATTTTCGCTGGTCTGATACTCGAAACCAATAACCGGAATGGCCTAGGGGAAATGTACGCACACCATTGTAATCGGGCGAGTTTCTACTTTCAGATGCAACAGGAATTTCTCGAGTTCGTCAATCCGTTTGCGAGATATGGGAGTTAGAAGTTAAGGAACGCTTGAGAAACCATCAAAATTTTCGCAAGTCTGATACTCGAAACCAATAACTGGAATGGCCTAGGGTAAAAGTACACACACCATTGAAATCGGGCGAGATTCTACTTTCAGATGCAACTGGAATTTCTCGAGTTCGTCAATCCGTTCGCGAGATATGGGAGTTCGAAGTTAAGGAATGGTTGAGAAACCATCAAAATTTTCGCAAGTCTGATACTCGAAACCAATAACTACTATGGTCTAGGGGAAAAGTACACACACCATTCTAATCGGGCGAGTTTCTACTTTCAGATGCAACAGGAATTTCTCGAGTTCGTCAATCCGTTCGCGAGATATGGGAGTTTGAAGTTAAGGAACGCTTGAGCAACCATCAGAATTTTCGCAAGTCTGATACTCGAAACCAATAACTGCAATGGCCTAGGGGAAAAGTACACACACCGTTGAAATCGGGCGAGATTCTACTTTCAGATGCAACTGGAATTTCTCGAGTTCGTCAATCCGTTCGCGAGATATGGGAGTTTGAAGTTAAGGAACGCTTGAGCAACCATCAAAATTTTCGCAAGTCTGATACTCGAAACCAATAACTACTATGGCCTAGGGGAAAAGTACACACACCATTGTAATCGGGCGAGTTTCTACTTTCAGATTCAACAGGAATTTCTCGAGTTCGTCAATCCGTTCGCGAGATATGGGAGTTTGAAGTTAAGGAATGGTTGAGAAACCACCAAAATTTTCGCAGATTTGATACTCGAAACCAATAACTGGAATGGCCTAGGGGAAAAGTACCCACACCATTGTAATCGGGCGAGTTTCTACTTTCAGATGCAACAGGAATTTCTCGAGTTCGTCAATCCGTTCGCGAGATATGGGAGTTCGAAGTTAAGGAATGGTTGAGAAACCATCAAAATTTTCGCAAGTCTGATACTCGAAACCAATAACTACTATGGTGTAGGGGAAAAGTACACACACCATTCTAATCGGGCGAGTTTCTACTTTCAGATGCAACAGGAATTTCTCGAGTTCGTCAATCCGTTCGCGAGATATGGGAGTTTGAAGTTAAGGAACGCTTGAGCAACCATCAAAATTTTCGCAAGTCTGATACTCGAAACCAATAACTACTATGGTCTAGGGGAAAAGTACACACACCATTCTAATCGGGCGAGTTTCTACTTTCAGATGCAACGGGAATTTCTCGAGTTCGTCAATCCGTTCGCGAGATATGGGAGTTTGAAGTTAAGGAACGCTTGAGCAACCATCAGAATTTTCGCAAGTCTGATACTCGAAACCAATAACTGCAATGGCCTAGGGGAAAAGTACACACACCATTGAAATCGGGCGAGATTCTACTTTCAGATTCAACTGGAATTTCTCGAGTTCGTCAATCCGTTCGCGAGATATGGGAGTTTGAAGTTAAGGAACGCTTGAGCAACCATCAAAATTTTCGCAAGTCTGATACTCGAAACCAATAACTACTATGGCCTAGGGGAAAAGTACACACACCATTGTAATCGGGCGAGTTTCTACTTTCAGATTCAACAGGAATTTCTCGAGTTCGTCAATCCGTTCGCGAGATATGGGAGTTTGAAGTTAAGGAACGCTTGAGCAACCATCAGAATTTTCGCAAGTCTGATACTCGAAAGCAATAACTACTATGGCCCAGGGGAAAAGTACACACACCATTGTAATCGGGCGAGTTTCTACTTTCAGATGCAACAGGAATTTCTCGCGTTCGTAAATCCGTTCGCGAGATATGGGAGTTTGAAGTTAAGGAATGGTTGAGAAACCATCAAAATTTTCGCATGTCTGATACCCGAAATCAAGAACTACTATTGCCTAGGGCAAAAATACACATACCGTTGTAATCGGGAGAGTTTCTACTTTCAGATGCAACCGGAATTTTTCGGATTCGTCAGTCCGTTCGCGAAATATCGGAGTTTGGAGTTAAGAGATGGTTGAGAAACCATCAAAATTTTCGCTGGTCTGATACTCGAAACCAATAACTGGAATGGCCTAGGGGAAAAGTACACACACCATTGTAATCGGGCGAGTTTCTACTTTCAGATGCAACAGGAATTTCTCGCGTTCGTAAATCCGTTCGCGAGATATGGGAGTTTGGAGTTAGGGAATGGTTGAGAAACCATCAAAATTTTGGCATGTCTGATACCCGAAACCAAGAACTACTATTGCCTAGGGCAGAAATACACATACCGTTGTAATCGGGCGAGTTTCTGCTTTCAGATGCAACAGGAATTTCTCGATTTCGTCCATCCGTTCGCGAGATATGGGAGTTTGAAGTCAAGGAATGGTTGAGAAACCATCAAAATTTTCGCAAGTCTGATGCGCGAAACCAATAACTACAAAGGCCAAGGGGAAAAATACACATACAGCTGTAATCGTGCGAGTTTCTACTTTCAGATGCAACAGGAATTTCTCGAATTCGTCAATCTGTTCGCGAGATATGGGAGTTTGAAATTAAGGAATGGTTGAGAAACCATCAAAATTTTCGCAAGTCTGATACCCGAAACCAATAACTGGAATGGCCTAGGGAAAAAGTACACATACCGTTGAAATCGAGCGAGTTTCTCCTTTCAGATGCAATAGGAATTACCCGAGTTCGTCTATCCGTTCGCGAGATATGGGAGTTTGAAGTTAAGGAACGCTTGAGCAACCATCAAAATTTTCGCAGATTTGATACTCGAAACCAATAACTGGAATGGCCTAGGGGAAAAGTACACACACCATTGTAATCGGGCGAGTTTCTACTTTCAGATTCAACAGGAATTTCTCGAGTTCGTCAATCCGTTCGCGAGATATGGGAGTTTGAAGTTAAGGAACGCTTGAGCAACCATCAGAATTTTCGCAAGTCTGATACTCGAAAGCAATAACTACTATGGCCCAGGGGAAAAGTACACACACCATTGTAATCGGGCGAGTTTCTACTTTCAGATGCAACAGGAATTTCTCGCGTTCGTAAATCCGTTCGCGAGATATGGGAGTTTGAAGTTAAGGAATGGTTGAGAAACCATCAAAATTTTCGCATGTCTGATACCCGAAATCAAGAACTACTATTGCCTAGGGCAAAAATACACATACCGTTGTAATCGGGAGAGTTTCTACTTTCAGATGCAACCGGAATTTTTCGGATTCGTCAGTCCGTTCGCGAAATATCGGAGTTTGGAGTTAAGAGATGGTTGAGAAACCATCAAAATTTTCGCTGGTCTGATACTCGAAACCAATAACTGGAATGGCCTAGGGGAAAAGTACACATACCATTGTAATCGGGCGAGTTTCTACTTTCAGATGCAACAGGAATTTCTCGCGTTCGTAAATCCGTTCGCGAGATATGGGAGTTTGGAGTTAGGGAATGGTTGAGAAACCATCAAAATTTTGGCATGTCTGATACCCGAAACCAAGAACTACTATTGCCTAGGGCAGAAATACACATACCGTTGTAATCGGGCGAGTTTCTGCTTTCAGATGCAACAGGAATTTCTCGATTTCGTCCATCCGTTCGCGAGATATGGGAGTTTGAAGTCAAGGAATGGTTGAGAAACCATCAAAATTTTCGCAAGTCTGATGCGCGAAACCAATAACTACAAAGGCCAAGGGGAAAAATACACATACAGCTGTAATCGTGCGAGTTTCTACTTTCAGATGCAACAGGAATTTCTCGAATTCGTCAATCTGTTCGCGAGATATGGGAGTTTGAAATTAAGGAATGGTTGAGAAACCATCAAAATTTTCGCAAGTCTGATACCCGAAACCAATAACTGGAATGGCCTAGGGAAAAAGTACACATACCGTTGAAATCGAGCGAGTTTCTCCTTTCAGATGCAATAGGAATTACCCGAGTTCGTCTATCCGTTCGCGAGATATGGGAGTTTGAAGTTAAGGAATGGTTGAGAAACTACCAAAATTTTCGCAGATTTGATACTCGAAAACAATAACTGGAATGGCCTAGGGGAAAAGTACACACACCATTGAAATCGGGCGAGATTCTACTTTCAGATGCAACTGGAATTTCTCGAGTTCGTCAATCCGTTCGCGAGATATGGGAGTTCGAAGTTAAGGAATGGTTGAGAAACCATCAAAATTTTCGCAAGTCTGATACTCGAAACCAATAACTACTATGGTCTAGGGGAAAAGTACACACACCATTCTAATCGGGCGAGTTTCTACTTTCAGATGCAACAGGAATTTCTCGAGTTCGTCAATCCGTTCGCGAGATATGGGAGTTTGAAGTTAAGGAACGCTTGAGCAACCATCAGAATTTTCGCAAGTCTGATACTCGAAACCAATAACTGCAATGGCCTAGGGGAAAAGTACACACACCATTGAAATCGGGCGAGATTCTACTTTCAGATGCAACTGGAATTTCTCGAGTTCGTCAATCCGTTCGCGAGATATGGGAGTTTGAAGTTAAGGAACGCTTGAGCAACCATCAAAATTTTCGCAAGTCTGATACTCGAAACCAATAACTACTCTGGCCTAGGGGAAAAGTACACACACCATTGTAATCGGGCGAGTTTCTACTTTCAGATTCAACAGGAATTTCTCGAGTTCGTCAATCCGTTCGCGAGATATGGGAGTTTGAAGTTAAGGAATGGTTGAGAAACCACCAAAATTTTCGCAGATTTGATACTCGAAACTAATAACTGGAATGGCCTAGGGGAAAAGTACCCACACCATTGTAATCGGGCGTGTTTCTACTTTCAGATGCAACAGGAATTTCTCGAGTTCGTCAATCCGTTCGCGAGATATGGGAGTTTGAAGTTTAGGAATGGTTGAGAAACCATCAAAATTTTCGCTGGTCTGATACTCGAAACCAATAACCGGAATGGCCTAGGGGAAAAGTACGCACACCATTGTAATCGGGCGAGTTTCTACTTTCAGATGCAACAGGAATTTCTCGAGTTCGTCAATCCGTTTGCGAGATATGGGAGTTAGAAGTTGAGGAACGCTTGAGAAACCATCAAAATTTTCGCAAGTCTGATACCCGAAACCAATAACTGGAATGGCCTAGGGTAAAAGTACACACACCTTTGAAATCGGGCGAGATTCTACTTTCAGATGCAACTGGAATTTCTCGAGTTCGTCAATCCGTTCGCGAGATATGGGAGTTTGAAGTTAAGAAACGCTTGAGCAACCATCAAAATTTTCGCAAGTCTGATACTCGAAACCAATAACTAATATGGCATAGGAGAAAAGTAGACACACCATTGTAATCGGGCGAGTTTCTACTTTCAGACGCAGCAGCAATTTCTCGAATTCGTCAATCCGTTCGCGAGATATGGGAGTTTGAAGTTAAGAAACGCTTGAGAAACCATCAAAATTTTGGCACGTCTGATACTCGAAACCAATAACTGCAATGGCCTAGGGGGAAAGTACACACACCATTGAAATCGGGCGAGATTCTACTTTCAGAAACAACAGGAATTTCTCGAGTTCGTCAATCCGTTCGCGAGATATGGGAGTTTGAAGTTAAGAAACGCTTGAGCAACCATCAAAATTTTCGCAAGTCTGATACTCGAAACCAATAACTAATATGGCATAGGAGAAAAGTAGACACACCATTGTAATCGGGCGAGTTTCTACTTTCAGACGCAGCAGCAATTTCTCGAATTCGTCAATCCGTTCGCGAGATATGGGAGTTTGAAGTTAAGGAATGGTTGAGAAACCACCAAAATTGTCGCTGATTTGATACCCGAAAACAATAACTGGAATGGCCTTGGGGAAAAGTACACACACCATTGTAATCGGGCGAGTTTCTACTTTCAGATGCAATAGGAATTTCTCGAGTTCGTCAATCCGTTCGCGAGATATGGGAGTTTGAAGTTAAGGAATGGTTGAGAAACCATCAAAATTTTGGCATGTCTGATACCCGAAACCAAGAACTACTATTGCCTAGGGCAGAAATACACATACCGTTGTAATCGGGCGAGGTTCTGCTTTCAGATGCAACAGGAATTTCTCGATTTCGTCCATCCGTTCGCGAGATATGGGAGTTTGAAGTCAAGGAATGGTTGAGAAACCATCAAAATTTTCGCAAGTCTGATGCGCGAAACCAATAACTACAAAGGCCAAGGGGAAAAATACACATACAGCTGTAATCGGGCGAGTTTCTACTTTCAGATGCAACAGGAATTTCTCGAATTCGTCAATCTGTTCGCGAGATATGGGAGTTTGAAATTAAGGAATGGTTGAGAAACCATCAAAATTTTCGCAAGTCTGATACCCGAAACCAATAACTGGAATGGCCTAGGGAAAAAGTACACATACCGTTGAAATCGAGCGAGTTTCTCCTTTCAGATGCAATAGGAATTACCCGAGTTCGTCTATCCGTTCGCGAGATATGGGAGTTTGGAGTTAAGGAACGCTTGAGAAACCATCAAAATTTTCGCAAGTCTGATACTCGAAACCAACAACTGGAATGGCCTAGGGTAAAAGTACACACACCATTGAAATCGGGCGAGATTCTACTTTCAGATGCAACTGGAATTTCTCGAGTTCGTCAATCCGTTCGCGAGATATGGGAGTTCGAAGTTAAGGAATGGTTGAGAAACCATCAAAATTTTCGCAAGTCTGATACTCGAAACCAATAACTACTATGGTCTAGGGGAAAAGTACACACACCATTCTAATCGGGCGAGTTTCTACTTTCAGATGCAACAGGAATTTCTCGAGTTCGTCAATCCGTTCGCGAGATATGGGAGTTTGAAGTTAAGGAACGCTTGAGCAACCATCAGAATTTTCGCAAGTCTGATACTCGAAACCAATAACTGCAATGGCCTAGGGGAAAAGTACACACACCATTGAAATCGGGCGAGATTCTACTTTCAGATGCAACTGGAATTCCTCGAGTTCGTCAATCCGTTCGCGAGATATGGGAGTTTGAAGTTAAGGAACGCTTGAGCAACCATCAAAATTTTCGCAAGTCTGATACTCGAAACCAATAGCTACTCTGGCCTAGGGGAAAAGTACACACACCATTGTAATCGGGCGAGTTTCTACTTTCAGATTCAACAGGAATTTCTCGAGTTCGTCAATCCGTTCGCGAGATATGGGAGTTTGAAGTTAAGGAATGGTTGAGAAACCACCAAAATTTTCGCAGATTTGATACTCGAAACCAATAACTGGAATGGCCTAGGGGAAAAGTACCCACACCATTGTAATCGGGCGAGTTTCTACTTTCAGATGCAACAGGAATTTCTGGAATTCGTCAATCCGTTCGCGAGATATGGGAGTTTGAAGTTAAGGAATGGTTGAGAAACCACCAAAATTGTCGCTGATTTGATACCCGAAACCAATAACTGGAATGGCCTAGGGGAAAAGTACACACACCATTGTAATCGGGCGAGTTTCTACTTTCAGATGCAATAGGAATTTCTCGAGTTCGTCAATCCGTTCGCGAGATATGGGAGTTTGAAGTTAAGGAATGGTGGAGAAGCAATCAAAATTTTCGCAAGTCTGATACTGGAAATCAATAACTACTATTGCCTAGGGCAGAAATACACATACCGTTATAATCGGGCGAGTTTCTACTTTCAGATGCAACAGGAATTTCTCGAGTTCGTCAATCCGTTCGCGAGATATGGGAGTTTGAAGTTAAGGAACGCTTGGGAAACCATCAAAATTTTCGCAAGTCTGATACTCGAAACCAATAACTACTATGGCCTAGGGGAAAAGTACACACACCATTGTAATCGGGCGAGTATCTACTTTCAGATACATCAGGAATTTCACGAGTTCGTCAATCAGTTCCCGAGATATGGGAGTTTGAAGTTAAGGAATGGTTGAGAAACCATCAAAATTTTCGCAAGTCTGATACTCGAAACGAAGAACTACTATTGCCTAGGGCAGAAATACACATACCATTGTAGCCGGGCGAGTTTCTACTTTCAGATGCAACAGGAATTTCTCGAGATCGTCAATCCTTTCGCGAGATATGGGAGTTTGATGTCAAGGAATGGTTGAGAAACCATCAAAGTTTTCGCAAGTCTGATACCCGAAACCAATAACTGGAATGGCCTAGGGAAAAAGTACACATACTGTTGTAATCGGGCGAGTTTCTACTTTCAGATGCAACAGGAATTTCTCGAGTTCGTCAATCCGTTCGCGAGATATGGGAGTTCGAAGTTAAGGAATGGTTGAGAAACCATCAAAATTTTCGAAAGTCGGATACTCGAAACCAATAACTACTATGGTCTAGGGGAAAATTACACACACCACTGTAATCGGGCGAGTTTCTACTTTCAGATGCAACAGGAATTTCTCGAGTTCGTCAATCCGTTCGCGAGATATGGGAGTTTAAAGTTAAGGAACGCTTGAGCAACCATCAAAATTTTTGCAAGTCTGATGCTCGAAACCAATAACTGGAATGGCCTAGGGGAAAAGTACACACACCATTGTAATCGGGCGAGTTTCTACTTTCAGATGCAATAGGAATTACCCGAGTTCGTCTATCCGTTCGCGAGATATGGGAGTTAGAATTTAAGGAACGCTTGAGAAACCATCAAAATTTTGGCAAGTCTGATACTCGAAACCAATAACTGCAATGGCCTAGGGGAAAAGTACACACACCATTGAAATCGGGCGAGATTCTACTTTCAGAAACAACTGGAATTTCTCGAGTTCCTCAATCCGTTCGCGAGATATGGGAGTTTGAAGTTAAGAAACGCTTGAGCAACCATCAAAATTTTCGCAAGTCTGATACTCGAAACCAATAACTAATATGGCATAGGGGAAAAGTAGACACACCATTGTAATCGGGCGAGTTTCTACTTTCAGATGCAGCAGCAATTTCTCGAATTCGTCAATCCGTTCGCGAGATATGGGAGTTTGAAGTTAAGGAATGGATGAGAAACCACCAAAATTGTCGCGGATTTGATACCCGAAACCAATAACTGGAATGGCCTAGGGGAAAAGTACACACACCATTGTAATCGGGCGAGTTTCTACTTTCAGATGCAATAGGAATTTCTCGAGTTCGTCAATCCGTTCGCGAGATATGGGAGTTTGAAGTTAAGGAACGCTTGAGCAACCATCAAAATTTTTGCAAGTCTGATACTCGAAACCAATAACTACTATGGTCTAGGGGAAAAGTACACACCATTGAAATCGGGCGAGATTCTACTTTCAGATGCAACTGGAATTTCTCGAGTTCGTCAATCCTTTCGCGAGATATGGGAGTTTGATGTCAAGGAATGGTTGAGAAACCATCAAAGTTTTCGCAAGTCTGATACCCGAAACCAATAACTGGAATGGCCTAGGGAAAAAGTACACATACTGTTGTAATCGGGCGAGTTTCTACTTTCAGATGCAACAGGAATTTCTCGAGTTCGTCAATCCGTTCGCGAGATATGGGAGTTTAAAGTTAAGGAACGCTTGAGCAACCATCAAAATTTTTGCAAGTCTGATGCTCGAAACCAATAACTGCAATGGGCTAGGGGAAAAGTACACACACCATTGAAATCGGGCGAGATTCTACTTTTAGATGCAACTGGAATTTCTCGAGTTCGTGAATCCGTTCGCGAGATATGGGAGTTCGAAGTTAAGTAATGGTTGAGAAACCATCTAAATTTTCGCAAGTCTGATACTCGAAACCAATAACTACTATGGTCTAGGGGAAAAGTACACACACCGTTGTAATCGGGCGAGTTTCTGCTTTCAGATGCAACAGGAATTTCTCGAGTTCGTCAGTCCGTTCGCGAGATATGGGAGTTTGAAGTTAAGGAACGCTTGAGCAACCATCAAAATTTTCGCAAGTCTGATACTCGAAACCAATAACTACTATGGTCTAGGGGAAAAGTACACACACCATTCTAATCGGGCGAGTTTCTACTTTCAGATGCAACAGGAATTTCTCGAGTTCGTCAATCAGTTCGCGAGATATGGGAGTTTGAAGTTAAGGAACGCTTGAGCAACCATCAAAATTTTTGCAAGTCTGATACCCGAAACCAATAACTGGAATGCCCTAGGGGAAAAGTACGCACACCATTGTAATCGGGCGAGTTTCTACTTTCAGATGCAACAGGAATTTCTCGAGTTCGTCAATCCGTTTGCGAGATATGGGAGTTAGAAGTTAAGGAACGCTTGAGAAACCATCAAAATTTTCGCAAGTCTGATACCCGAAACCAATAACTGGAATGGCCTAGGGGAAAAGTACACACACCGTTGAAATCGGGCGAGATTCTACTTTCAGATGCAACTGGAATTTCTCGAGTTCGTCAATCCGTTCGCGAGATATGGGAGTTTGAAGTTAAGGAACGCTTGAGCAACCATCAAAATTTTCGCAAGTCTGATACTCGAAACCAATAACTACTATGGCCTAGGGGAAAAGTACACAAACCATTGAAATCGGGCGAGATTCTACTTTCAGATGCAACAGGAATTTCTAGAGTTCGTGAATCCGTTCGCGAGATATGGGAGTTCGAAGTTAAGGAATGGTTGAGAAACCATCAAAATTTTCGCAAGTCTGATGCTCGAAACCAATAACTACTATGGTCTAGGGGAAAAGTACGCACACCATTGTAATCGGGCGAGTTTCTACTTTCAGATGCAACAGGAATTTCTCGAGTTCGTCAATCCGTTGCGAGATATGGGAGTTAGAAGTTAAGGAACGCTTGAGAAACCATCAAAATTTTCGCAAGTCTGATACCCGAAACCAATAACTGGAATGGCCTAGGGGAAAAGTACACACACCATTGACATCGGGCGAAATTCTACTTTCAGATGCAACTGGAATTTCTCGAGTTCGTCAATCCGTTCGCGAGATATGGGAGTTTGAAGTTAAGGAACGCTTGAGCAACCATCAAAATTTTTGCAAGTCTGATACTCGAAACCAATAACTACTATGGTCTAGGGGAAAAGTACACACACCATTGTAATCGGGCGAGTTTCTACTTTCAGATTCAACAGGAATTTCTCGAGTTCGTCAATCCGTTCGCGAGGTATGGGAGTTTGAAGTTAAGGAATGGTTGAGAAACCACCAAAATTTTCACAGATTTGATACTCGAAACCAATAACTGGAATGGCCTAGGGGAAAAGTACACACACCATTGAAATCGGGCGAGATTCTACTTTCAGAAACAACTGGAATTTCTCGAGTTCGTCAATCCGTTCGCGAGATATGGGAGTTTGAAGTTAAGAAACGCTTGAGCAACGATCAAAATTTTCGCAAGTCTGATACTCGAAACCAATAACTAATATGGCATAGGAGAAAAGTAGACACACCATTGTAATCGGGCGAGTTTCTACTTTCAGATGCAGCAGCAATTTCTCGAATTCGTCAATCCGTTCGCGAGATATGGGAGTTTGAAGTTAAGGAATGGTTGAGAAACCACCAAAATTGTCGCTGATTTGATACCCGAAACCAATAACTGGAATGGCCTAGGGGAAAAGTACACACACCATTGTAATCGGGCGAGTTTCTACTTTCAGATGCAATAGGAATTTCTCGAGTTCGTCAATCCGTTCGCGAGATATGGGAGTTTGAAGTTAAGGAATGGTGGAGAAGCAATCAAAATTTTCGCAAGTCTGATACTGGAAATCAATAACTACTATTGCCTAGGGCAGAAATACACATACCGTTATAATCGGGCGAGTTTCTACTTTCAGATGCAACAGGAATTTCTCGAGTTCGTCAATCCGTTCGCGAGATATGGGAGTTTGAAGTTAAGGAACGCTTGGGAAACCATCAAAATTTTCGCAAGTCTGATACTCGAAACCAATAACTACTATGGCCTAGGGGAAAAGTACACACACCATTGTAATCGGGCGAGTTTCTACTTTCAGATACATCAGGAATTTGACGAGTTCGGCAATCAGTTCCCGAGATATGGGAGTTTGAATTTAAGGAATGGTTGAGAAACCATCAAAATTTTCGCAAGTCTGATACTCGAAACGAAGAACTACTATTGCCTAGGGCAGAAATACACATACCGTTGTAACCGGGCGAGTTTCTACTTTCAGATGCAACAGGAATTTCTCGAGTTCGTCAATCCTTTCGCGAGATATGGGAGTTTGATGTCAAGGAATGGTTGAGAAACCTTCAAAGTTTTCGCAAGTCTGATACCCGAAACCAATAACTGGAATGGCCTAGGGGAAAAGTACACATACTGTTGTAATCGGGCGAGTTTCTACTTTCAGATGCAACAGGAATTTCTCGAGTTCGTCAATCCGTTCGCGAGATATGGGAGTTCGAAGTTAAGGAATGGTTGAGAAACCATCAAAATTTTCGAAAGTCGGATACTCGAAACCAATAACTACTATGGTCTAGGGGAAAATTACACACACCACTGTAATCGGGCGAGTTTCTACTTTCAGATGCAACAGGAATTTCTCGAGTTCGTCAATCCGTTCGCGAGATATGGGAGTTTAAAGTTAAGGAACGCTTGAGCAACCATCAAAATTTTTGCAAGTCTGATGCTCGAAACCAATAACTGCAATGGGCTAGGGGAAAAGTACACACACCATTGAAATCGGGCGAGATTCTACTTTCAGATCCAACTGGAATTTCTCGAGTTCGTCAATCCGTTCGCGAGATATGGGAGTTCGAAGTTAAGTAATGGTTGAGAAACCATCTAAATTTTCGCAAGTCTGATACTCGAAACCAATAACTACTATGGTCTAGGGGAAAAGTACACACACCGTTGTAATCGGGCGAGTTTCTACTTTCAGATGCAACAGGAATTTCTCGAGTTCGTCAGTCCGTTCGCGAGATATGGGAGTTTGAAGTTAAGGAACGCTTGAGCAACCATCAAAATTTTCGCAAGTCTGATACTCGAAATCAATAACTACTATGGTTTAGGGGAAAAGTACACCCACCATTCTAATCGGGCGAGTTTCTACTTTCAGATGCAACAGGAATTTCTCGAGTTCGTCAATCAGTTCGCGAGATATGTGAGTTTGAAGTTAAGGAACGCTTGAGCAACCATCAAAATTTTCGCAAGTCTGATACTTGAAACCAATAACTACAATGGCCTAGGGGAAAAGTACACACCATTGAAATCGGGCGAGATTCTACTTTCAGATGCAACTGGAATTTCTCGAGTTCGTCAATCCGTTCGCGAGATATGGGAGTTTGAAGTTTAGGAATGGTTGAGAAACCATCAAAATTTTCGCAAGTCTGATACCCGAAACCAATAACTGGAATGGCCTAGGGAAAAAGTACACATACCGTTGAAATCGAGCGAGTTTCTCCTTTCAGATGCAATAGGAATTACCCGAGTTCGTCTATCCGTTCGCGAGATATGGGAGTTTGAAATTAAGGAATGGTTGAGAAACCATCAAAATTTTCGCTGGTCTGATACTCGAAACCAATAACCGGAATGCCCTAGGGGAAAAGTACGCACACCATTGTAATCGGGCGAGTTTCTACTTTCAGATGCAACAGGAATTTCTCGAGTTCGTCAATCCGTTTGCGAGATATGGGAGTTAGAAGTTAAGGAACGCTTGAGAAACCATCAAAATTTTCGCAAGTCTGATACCCGAAACCAATAACTGGAATGGCCCAGGGGAAAAGTACACACACCGTTGAAATCGGGCGAGATTCTACTTTCAGATGCAACAGGAATTTCTAGAGTTCGTGAATCCGTTCGCGAGATATGGGAGTTTGAAGTTAAGGAATGGTTGAGAATCCATCAAAATTTTCGCAAGTCTGATACCCGAAACCAATAACTGGAATGGCCTAGGGAAAAAGTACACATACCGTTGAAATCGAGCGAGTTTCTCCTTTCAGATGCAATAGGAATTACCCGAGTTCGTCTATCCGTTCGCGAGATATGGGAGTTTGAAATTAAGGAATGGTTGAGAAACCATCAAAATTTTCGCTGATTTGATACTCGAAACCAACACCTGGAATGGCCTAGGGGAAAAGTACACATACCGTTGTAATCGGGCGTGTTTATACTTTCAGATTCAACAGGAATTTCTCGAGTTCGTCAATCCGTTCGCGAGATATGGGAGTTCGAAGTTAAGTAATAGTTGAGAAACCATCTAAATTTTCGCAAGTCTGATACTCGAAACCAATAACTACTATGGTCTAGGGGAAAAGTACACACACCATTGTAATCGGGCGAGTGTCTACTTTCAGATGCAACAGGAATGTCTCGAGTTCGTCAATCCGTTCGAGAGATATGGGAGTTTGAAGTTAAGGCACGCTTGAGCAACCATCAAAATATTCGCAAGTCTGATACTCGAAACCAATAACTGCAGTGGCCTAGGGGAAAAGTACACACACCATTGAAATCGTGCGAGATTCTACTTTCAGATGCAACCGGAATTTCTCGAGTTCGTCAATCCGTTCGCGAGATATGGGAGTTTGAAGTTAAGGAACGCTTGAGCAACCATCAAAATTTTCGCAAGTCTGATACTCGAAACCAATAACTACTATGGCCTAGGGGAAAAGTGCAAACACCATTGTAATCGGGCGAGTTTCTACTTTCAGATGCAGCAGCAATTTCTCGAGTTCGTCAATCCATTCGCGAGATATGGGAGTTTGAAGTTAAGGAATGGTTGAGAAACCACCAAAATTTTCGCTGATTTGATACTCGAAACCAACACCTGGAATGGCCTAGGGGAAAACTACACACACCATTGTAATCGGGCGAGTTTCTACTTTCAGATGCAATAGGAATTTCTCGAGTTCGTCAATCCGTTCGCGAGATATGGGAGTTTGAAGTTTAGGAATGGTTGAGAAACCATCAAAATTTTCGCAAGTCTGATACTCGAAACCAATAACTGCAATGGCCTAGGGGAAAAGTACACACACCATTGAAATCGGGCGAGATTCTACTTTCAGATGCAACTGGAATTTCTCGAGTTCGTAAATCCGTTCGCGAGATATGGGAGTTTGAAGTTAAGGAACGCTTGAGCAACCATCAAAATTTTCGCAAGTCTGATACTCGAAACCAATAACTACTATGGCCTAGGGGAAAAGTACACACACCATTGTAATCGGTTGAGTTTCTACTTTCAGATTCAACAGGAATTTCTCGAGTTCGTCAATCCGTTCGCGAGATATGGGAGTTTGAAGTTAAGGAATGGTTGAGAAACCACCAAAATTTTCGCCGATTTGATACCCGAAACCAATAACTGGAATGGCCTAGGGGAAAAGTACACACACCATTGTAATCGGGCGAGTTTCTACTTTCAGATGCAACAGGAATTTCTCGAGTTCGTCAATCCGTTCGCGAGATATGGGAGTTTGAAGTTAAGGAACGCTTGAGCAACTATCAAAATTTTCGCAAGTCTGATACCCGAAACCAATAACTACTATGGCCTAGGGGAAAAGTACACACACCATTGTAATCGGGCGTGTTTCTACTTTCAGATTCAACAGGAATTTCTCGAGTTCGTCAATCCGTTCGCGAGATATGGGAGTTCGAAGTTAAGTAATGGTTGAGAAACCATCTAAATTTTCGCATGTCTGATACTCGAAACCAATAACTACTATGGTCTAGGGGAAAAGAACACACACCATTGTAATCGGGCGAGATTCTACTTTCAGATGCAACTGGAATTTCTCGAGTTCGTCAATCCGTTCGCGAGATATGGGAGTTTGAAGTTAAGAAACGCTTGAGCAACCATCAAAATTTTCGCAAGTCTGATACTCGAAACCAATAACTACTATGGCCTAGGGGAAAAGTACACACACCATTGTAATCGGGTGGGTTTCTACTTTCAGATGCAACAGGAATTTCTCGAGTTCGTCAATCCCTTCGCTAGATATGGGAGTTTGAAGTTAAGGAACGCTTGAGCAACTATCAAAATTTTCGCAAGTCTGATACCCGAAACCAATAACTACTATGGCCTAGGGGAAAAGTACACACACCATTGTAATCGGGCGTGTTTCTACTTTCAGATTCAACAGGAATTTCTCGAGTTCGTCAATCCGTTCGCGAGATATGGGAGTTTGAAGTTAAGGAATGGTTTAGAAACCACCAAAATTTTCGCTGATTTGATACTCGAAACCAATAACTGGAATGGCCTAGGGGAAAAGTACACACACCATTGTAATCGGGCGAGTTTCTACTTTCAGATGCAACAGGAATTTCTCGATTTCGTCAATCCGTTCGCGAGATATGGGAGTTTGAAGTTTAGGAATGGTTGAGAAACAATCAAAATTTTCGCAAGTCTGATACCCGAAACCAATAACTGGATTGGCCTAGGGAAAAAGTACACATATCGTTGAAATCGAGCGAGTTTCTCCTTTCAGATGCAATAGGAATTACACGAGTTCGTCTATCCGTTCGCGAGATATGGGAGTTTGAAGTTAAGGAACGCTTGAGCAACCATCTAAATTTTCGCAAGTCTGATACTCGAAAACAATAACTACTATGGTCTAGGGGAAAAGTACACACACCATTGTAATCGGGCGAGTTTCTACTTTCAGGTGCAACAGGAATTTCTCGAGTTCGTCAATCCGTTCGCGAGATATGGGAGTTTGAAGTTAAGGAACGCTTGAGCTACCATCAAAATTTTCGCAAGTCTGATACTCGAAACCAATAACTGCAGTGGCCTAGGGGAAAAGTACACACACCATTGAAATCGTGCGAGATTCTACTTTCAGATGCAACCGGAATTTCTCGAGTTCGTCAATCCGTTCGCGAGATATGGGAGTTTGAAGATAAGGAACGCTTGAGCAACCATCAAAATTTTCGCAAGTCTGATACTCGAAACCAATAACTACTATGGTCTAGGGGAAAAGTGCAAACACCATTGTAATCGGGCGAGTTTCTACTTTCAGATGCAATAGGAATTTCTCGAGTTCGTCAATCCGTTCGCGAGATTTGGGAGTTTGAAGTTAAGGAATGGTTGAGAAACCACCAAAATTTTCGCTAATTTGATACTCGAAACCAATAACTGGAATGGTCTAGGGGAAAAGTACGCACAACATTGTAATCGGGCGAGTTTCTACTTTCAGATGCAACAGGAATTTCTCGAGTTCGTCAATCCGTTTGCGAGTTATGGGAGTTTGAAGTTAAGGAACGCTTGAGCAACCACCAAAATTTGCGCAAGTCAGAATTCAGAAACAAATAACTACAAAGGCCTAGGGGAAAAATACACATACCGTTGTAATCGGGCGAGTTTCTACTTTCAGATGCAACAGGAATTTCACGAGTTCGTCAATCCGTTCGCGAGATATGGGAGTTTGAAGTTAAGGAATGGTTGAGAAACCATCAAAATTTTCGCATGTCTGATACTCGAAAGCAATAACTACTATGGCCTAGAGGAAAAGTACACACACCATTGTAATCGGGCGAGTTTCTACTTTCAGATGCAACAGGAACTTCTCGAGCTCGTCAATCCGTTCGCGAGATATGGGAGTTTGATGTGAAGGAATGGTTGAGAAACCATCAAAATTTGCTCAAGTTTGATTCCAGAAACAAATAACTACAAAGGCCTAGGGGAAAAATGCACATACCGTTGTAATCGGGCGAGTTTCTACTTTCAGATGCAACAGGAATTTCTCGAGTTCGTCAATCCGTTCGCGAGATATGGGAGTTTGAAGTTAAGGAAAGGTTGAGAAACCATCAAAATTTTCGCAAGTCTGATACTCGAAACCAATAACTACTATGGCCTAGGGCAAAATTACACATACCGTTGTAATCGGGCGAGTTTCTGCTTTCAGATGCCAAAGGAATTTCTCGAGTTCGTCAATTCGTTCGCGAGATATGGGAGTTTGAAGTTAAGGAATGGTTGTGAATCCATCAAACTTTTCGCAAGTCTGATACTCGAAACCAATAACTACTATGGCCTAGGGCAAAATTACACATACCGTTGTAATCGGGCGAGTTTCTGCTTTCAGATGCAATAGGAATTTCTCGAGTTCGTCAATCCGTTCGCGAGATATGGGAGTTGGAAGTTAAGGAATGGTTGAGAAACCATCAAAATTTTCGCTGGTCTGATACTCGAAACCAATAACTGGAATGGCCTAGGGGAAAAGTACACACACCATTGTAATCGGGCGAGTTTCTACTTTCAGATGCAACAGGAATTTCTCGCGTTCGTAAATCCGTTCGCGAGATATGGGAGTTTGATGTGAAGGAATGGTTGAGAAACCATCAAAATTTGCGCAAGTTTGATTCCAGAAACAAATAACTACAAAGGCCTAGGGGAAAAATGCACATACCGTTGTAATCGGGCGAGTTTCTACTTTCAGATGCAACAGGAATGTCTCGAGTTCGTCAATCCGTTCGCGAGATATGGGAGTTTGAAGTTAAGCAATGGTTGAGAAACCATCAAAATTTTCGCATGTCTGATACTCGAAAGCAATAACTACTATGGCCTAGGGGAAAAGTACACACACCATTGTAATCGGGCGAGTTTCTACTTTCAGATGCAACAGGAATTTCTCAAGTTCGTCAAGCCGTTCGCGAGATATGGGAGTTTGAAGTTAAGGAACGCTTGAGAAACCATCAAAATTTTCGCAAGTCTGATACCCGAAACCAATAACTACAAAGGCCGAGGGGAAAAATACACATACCGCTGTAATCGGGCGAGTTTCTACTTTCAGATGCAACAGGAATTTCTCGAGTTCGTCAATCCGTTCGCGAGATATGGGAGTTTGAAGTTAATGAATGGTTGAGAAACCATCAAAATTTTCGCATGTCTGATACTCGAAACCAATAACTACTATGGCCTAGGGCAAAATTACACATACCGTTGTAATCGGGCGAGTTTCTGCTTTCAGATGCCAAAGGAATTTCTCGAGTTCGTCAATTCGTTCGCGAGATATGGGAGTTTGAAGTTAAGGAATGGTTGTGAATCCATCAAACTTTTCGCAAGTCTGATACTCGAAACCAATAACTACTATGGCCTAGGGCAAAATTACACATACCGTTGTAATCGGGCGAGTTTCTGCTTTCAGATGCAATAGGAATTTCTCGAGTTCGTCAATCCGTTCGCGAGATATGGGAGTTGGAAGTTAAGGAATGGTTGAGAAACCATCAAAATTTTCGCTGGTCTGATACTCGAAACCAATAACTGGAATGGCCTAGGGGAAAAGTACACACACCATTGTAATCGGGCGAGTTTCTACTTTCAGATGCAACAGGAATTTCTCGCGTTCGTAAATCCGTTCGCGAGATATGGGAGTTTGAAGTTAAGGAATGGTTGAGAAACCATCAAAATTTTCGCTGGTCTGATACTCGAAACCAATAACTACTATGGCCTAGGGCAAAATTACACATACCGTTGTAATCGGGCGAGTTTCTGCTTTCAGATGCAATAGGAATTTCTCGAGTTCGTCAATCCGTTCGCGAGATATAAGAGTTGGAAGTTAAGGAATGGTTGAGAAACCATCAAAATTTTCGCTGGTCTGATACTCGAAACCAATAACTGGAATGGCCTAGGGGAAAAGTACACACACCATTGTAATCGGGCGAGTTTCTACTTTCAGATGCAACAGGAATTTCTCGCGTTCGTAAATCCGTTCGCGAGATATGGGAGTTTGAAGTTAAGGAATGGTTGAGAAACCATCAAAATTTTCGCATGTCTGATACCCGAAATCAAGAACTACTATTGCCTAGGGCAAAAATACACATACCGTTGTAATCGGGAGAGTTTCTACTTTCAGATGCAACCGGAATTTTTCGGATTCGTCAGTCCGTTCGCGAAATATCGGAGTTTGGAGTTATGAGACGGTTGAGAAACCATCAAAATTTTCGCCGGTCTGATACTCGAAACCAATGACTGGAATGGCCTAGGGGAAAAGTACACACACCATTGTAATCGGGCGAGTTTCTACTTTCAGATGCAACAGGAATTTCTCGCGTTCGTAAATCCGTTCGCGAGATATGGGAGTTTGAAGTTGAGGAACGCTTGAGCAACCATCAAAATTTACGCAAGTCTGATACTCGAAACCAATAACTACTATGGCCTAGGGGAAAAGTACACACACCATTGTAATCGGTTGAGTTTCTACTTTCAGATTCAACAGGAATTTCTCGAGTTCGTCAATCCGTTCGCGAGATATGGGAGTTTGAAGTTAAGGAATGGTTGAGAAACCACCAAAATTTTCGCCGATTTGATACCCGAAACCAATAACTGGAATGGCCTAGGGGAAAAGTACACACACCATTGTAATCGGGCGAGTTTCTACTTTCAGATGCAACAGGAATTTCTCGAGTTCGTCAATCCGTTCGCGAGATGTGGGAGTTTGAAGTTAAGGAACGCTTGAGCAACTATCAAAATTTTCGCAAGTCTGATACCCGAAACCAATAACTACTATGGCCTAGGGGAAAAGTACACACACCATTGTAATCGGGCGTGTTTCTACTTTCAGATTCAACAGGAATTTCTCGAGTTCGTCAATCCGTTCGCGAGATATGGGAGTTCGAAGTTAAGTAATGGTTGAGAAACCATCTAAATTTTCGCATGTCTGATACTCGAAAGCAATAACTACTATGGCCTATGGGAAAAGTACACACACCATTGTAATCGGGCGAGTTTCTACGTTCAGATGCAACAGGAACTTCTCGAGCTCGTCAATCCGTTCGCGAGATATGGGAGTTTGATGTGAAGGAACGGTTGAGAAACCATAAAAATTTTCGCAAGTCTGATACCCGAAACCAATAACTACAAAGGCCGAGGGGAAAAATACACATACCGCTGTAATCGGGCGAGTTTCTACTTTCAGATGCAACAGGAATTTCTCGAGTTCGTCAATCCGTTCGCGAGATATGGGAGTTTGAAGTTAAGGAAAGGTTGAGAAACCATCAAAATTTTCGCAAGTCTGATACTCGAAACCATTAACTACTATGGCCTAGGGCAAAATTACACATACCGTTGTAATCGGGCGAGTTTCTGCTTTCAGATGCCAAAGGAATTTCTCGAGTTCGTCAATTCGTTCGCGAGATATGGGAGTTTGAAGTTAGGGAATGGTTGTGAATCCATCAAACTTTTCGCAAGTCTGATACTCGAAACCAATAACTACTATGGCCTAGGGCAAAATTACACATACCGTTGTTATCGGGCGAGTTTCTGCTTTCAGATGCAATAGGAATTTCTCGAGTTCGTCAATCCGTTCGCGAGATATGGGAGTTGGAAGTTAAGGAATGGTTGAGAAACCATCAAAATTTTCGCTGGTCTGATACTCGAAACCAATAACTGGAATGGCCTAGGGGAAAAGTACACACACCATTGTAATCGGGCGAGTTTCTACTTTCAGATGCAACAGGAATTTCTCGCGTTCGTAAATCCGTTCGCGAGATATGGGAGTTTGAAGTTAAGGAACGCTTGAGCAACCATCAAAATTTTCGCAAGTCTGATACTCGAAACCAATAACTACTATGGCCTAGGGGAAAAGTACACACACCATTGTAATCGGTTGAGTTTCTACTTTCAGATTCAACAGGAATTTCTCGAGTTCGTCAATCCGTTCGCGAGATATGGGAGTTTGAAGTTAAGGAATGGTTGAGAAACCACCAAAATTTTCGCCGATTTGATACCCGAAACCAATAACTGGAATGGCCTAGGGGAAAAGTACACACACCATTGTAATCGGGCGAGTTTCTACTTTCAGATGCAACAGGAATTTCTCGAGTTCGTCAATCCGTTCGCGAGATGTGGGAGTTTGAAGTTAAGGAACGCTTGAGCAACTATCAAAATTTTCGCAAGTCTGATACCCGAAACCAATAACTACTATGGCCTAGGGGAAAAGTACACACACCATTGTAATCGGGCGTGTTTCTACTTTCAGATTCAACAGGAATTTCTCGAGTTCGTCAATCCGTTCGCGAGATATGGGAGTTCGAAGTTAAGTAATGGTTGAGAAACCATCTAAATTTTCGCATGTCTGATACTCGAAAGCAATAACTACTATGGCCTATGGGAAAAGTACACACACCATTGTAATCGGGCGAGTTTCTACGTTCAGATGCAACAGGAACTTCTCGAGCTCGTCAATCCGTTCGCGAGATATGGGAGTTTGATGTGAAGGAACGGTTGAGAAACCATAAAAATTTTCGCAAGTCTGATACCCGAAACCAATAACTACAAAGGCCGAGGGGAAAAATACACATACCGCTGTAATCGGGCGAGTTTCTACTTTCAGATGCAACAGGAATTTCTCGAGTTCGTCAATCCGTTCGCGAGATATGGGAGTTTGAAGTTAAGGAAAGGTTGAGAAACCATCAAAATTTTCGCAAGTCTGATACTCGAAACCAATAACTACTATGGCCTAGGGCAAAATTACACATACCGTTGTAATCGGGCGAGTTTCTGCTTTCAGATGCCAAAGGAATTTCTCGAGTTCGTCAATTCGTTCGCGAGATATGGGAGTTTGAAGTTAGGGAATGGTTGTGAATCCATCAAACTTTTCGCAAGTCTGATACTCGAAACCAATAACTACTATGGCCTAGGGCAAAATTACACATACCGTTGTTATCGGGCGAGTTTCTGCTTTCAGATGCAATAGGAATTTCTCGAGTTCGTCAATCCGTTCGCGAGATATGGGAGTTGGAAGTTAAGGAATGGTTGAGAAACCATCAAAATTTTCGCTGGTCTGATACTCGAAACCAATAACTGGAATGGCCTAGGGGAAAAGTACACACACCATTGTAATCGGGCGAGTTTCTACTTTCAGATGCAACAGGAATTTCTCGCGTTCGTAAATCCGTTCGCGAGATATGGGAGTTTGAAGTTAAGGAACGCTTGAGCAACCATCAAAATTTTCGCAAGTCTGATACTCGAAACCAATAACTACTATGGCCTAGGGGAAAAGTACACACACCATTGTAATCGGTTGAGTTTCTACTTTCAGATTCAACAGGAATTTCTCGAGTTCGTCAATCCGTTCGCGAGATATGGGAGTTTGAAGTTAAGGAATGGTTGAGAAACCACCAAAATTTTCGCCGATTTGATACCCGAAACCAATAACTGGAATGGCCTAGGGGAAAAGTACACACACCATTGTAATCGGGCGAGTTTCTACTTTCAGATGCAACAGGAATTTCTCGAGTTCGTCAATCCGTTCGCGAGATATGGGAGTTTGAAGTTAAGGAACGCTTGAGCAACTATCAAAATTTTCGCAAGTCTGATACCCGAAACCAATAACTACTATGGCCTAGGGGAAAAGTACACACACCATTGTAATCGGGCGTGTTTCTACTTTCAGATTCAACAGGAATTTCTCGAGTTCGTCAATCCGTTCGCGAGATATGGGAGTTCGAAGTTAAGTAATGGTTGAGAAACCATCTAAATTTTCGCAAGTCTGATACTCGAAACCAATAACTACTATGGTCTAGGGGAAAAGTACACACACCATTGTAATCGGGCGAATGTCTACTTTCAGATGCAACAGGAATGTCTCGAGTTCGTCAATCCGTTCGAGAGATATGGGAGTTTGAAGTTAAGGAACGCTTGAGCAACCATCAAAATATTCGCAAGTCTGATACTCGAAACCAATAACTGCAATGGCCTAGGGGAAAAGTACACACACCATTGAAATCGGGCGAGATTCCACTTTCAGATGCAACAGGAATTTCTCGAGTTCGTCAATCCCTTCGCTAGATATGGGAGTTTGAAGTTAAGGAACGCTTGAGCAACTATCAAAATTTTCGCAAATCTGATACCCGAAACCAATAACTACTATGGCCTAGGGGAAAAGTACACACACCATTGTAATCGGGCGAGTTTCTACTTTCAGATGCAACAGGAATTTCTCGAGTTCGTCAATCCGTTCGCGAGATATGGGAGTTTGAAGTTGAGGAACGCTTGAGCAACCATCAAAATTTACGCAAGTCTGATACTCGAAACCAATAACTACTATGGCCTAGGGGAAAAGTACACACACCATTGTAATCGGTTGAGTTTCTACTTTCAGATTCAACAGGAATTTCTCGAGTTCGTCAATCCGTTCGCGAGATATGGGAGTTTGAAGTTAAGGAATGGTTGAGAAACCACCAAAATTTTCGCCGATTTGATACCCGAAACCAATAACTGGAATGGCCTAGGGGAAAAGTACACACACCATTGTAATCGGGCGAGTTTCTACTTTCAGATGCAACAGGAATTTCTCGAGTTCGTCAATCCGTTCGCGAGATGTGGGAGTTTGAAGTTAAGGAACGCTTGAGCAACTATCAAAATTTTCGCAAGTCTGATACCCGAAACCAATAACTACTATGGCCTAGGGGAAAAGTACACACACCATTGTAATCGGGCGTGTTTCTACTTTCAGATTCAACAGGAATTTCTCGAGTTCGTCAATCCGTTCGCGAGATATGGGAGTTCGAAGTTAAGTAATGGTTGAGAAACCATCTAAATTTTCGCATGTCTGATACTCGAAAGCAATAACTACTATGGCCTATGGGAAAAGTACACACACCATTGTAATCGGGCGAGTTTCTACGTTCAGATGCAACAGGAACTTCTCGAGCTCGTCAATCCGTTCGCGAGATATGGGAGTTTGATGTGAAGGAACGGTTGAGAAACCATAAAAATTTTCGCAAGTCTGATACCCGAAACCAATAACTACAAAGGCCGAGGGGAAAAATACACATACCGCTGTAATCGGGCGAGTTTCTACTTTCAGATGCAACAGGAATTTCTCGAGTTCGTCAATCCGTTCGCGAGATATGGGAGTTTGAAGTTAAGGAACGCTTGAGCAACCATCTAAATTTTCGCAAGTCTGATACTCGAAAACAATAACTACTATGGCCTAGGGGAAAAGTACACACTCCATCGTAATCGGGCGAGTTTCTACTTTCAGATACAACAGGAATTTCACGAGGTCGTCAATCAGTTCCCGAGATATGGGAGTTTGAAGTTAAGGAATGGTTGAGAAACCATCAAAATTTTCGCTGGTCTGATACTCGAAACCAATAACTGGAATGGCCTAGGGGAAAAGTACACACACCATTGTAATCGGGCGAGTTTCTACTTTCAGATGCAACAGGAATTTCTCGCGTTCGTAAATCCGTTCGCGAGATATGGGAGTTTGAAGTTAAGGAACGCTTGAGCAACCATCAAAATTTTCGCAAGTCTGATACACGAAACCAATAACTACTATGGCCTAGGGGAAAAGTACACACACCATTGTAATCGGTTGAGTTTCTACTTTCAGATTCAACAGGAATTTCTCGAGTTCGTCAATCCGTTCGCGAGATATGGGAGTTTGAAGTTAAGGAACGCTTGAGCAACCATCAAAATTTTCGCAAGTCTGATACTCGAAACCAATAACTACTATGGCCTAGGGGAAAAGTACACACACCATTGTAATCGGTTGAGTTTCTACTTTCAGATTCAACAGGAATTTCTCGAGTTCGTCAATCCGTTCGCGAGATATGGGAGTTTGAAGTTAAGGAATGGTTGAGAAACCACCAAAATTTTCGCCGATTTGATACCCGAAACCAATAACTGGAATGGCCTAGGGGAAAAGTACACACACCATTGTAATCGGGCGAGTTTCTACTTTCAGATGCAACAGGAATTTCTCGAGTTCGTCAATCCGTTCGCGAGATGTGGGAGTTTGAAGTTAAGGAACGCTTGAGCAACTATCAAAATTTTCGCAAGTCTGATACCCGAAACCAATAACTACTATGGCCTAGGGGAAAAGTACACACACCATTGTAATCGGGCGTGTTTCTACTTTCAGATTCAACAGGAATTTCTCGAGTTCGTCAATCCGTTCGCGAGATATGGGAGTTCGAAGTTAAGTAATGGTTGAGAAACCATCTAAATTTTCGCATGTCTGATACTCGAAAGCAATAACTACTATGGCCTATGGGAAAAGTACACACACCATTGTAATCGGGCGAGTTTCTACGTTCAGATGCAACAGGAACTTCTCGAGCTCGTCAATCCGTTCGCGAGATATGGGAGTTTGATGTGAAGGAACGGTTGAGAAACCATAAAAATTTTCGCAAGTCTGATACCCGAAACCAATAACTACAAAGGCCGAGGGGAAAAATACACATACCGCTGTAATCGGGCGAGTTTCTACTTTCAGATGCAACAGGAATTTCTCGAGTTCGTCAATCCGTTCGCGAGATATGGGAGTTTGAAGTTAAGGAAAGGTTGAGAAACCATCAAAATTTTCGCAAGTCTGATACTCGAAACCAATAACTACTATGGCCTAGGGGAAAAGTACACACACCATTGTAATCGGGCGTGTTTCTACTTTCAGATTCAACAGGAATTTCTCGAGTTCGTCAATCCGTTCGCGAGATATGGGAGTTCGAAGTTAAGTAATGGTTGAGAAACCATCTAAATTTTCGCATGTCTGATACTCGAAAGCAATAACTACTATGGCCTATGGGAAAAGTACACACACCATTGTAATCGGGCGAGTTTCTACGTTCAGATGCAACAGGAACTTCTCGAGCTCGTCAATCCGTTCGCGAGATATGGGAGTTTGATGTGAAGGAACGGTTGAGAAACCATAAAAATTTTCGCAAGTCTGATACCCGAAACCAATAACTACAAAGGCCGAGGGGAAAAATACACATACCGCTGTAATCGGGCGAGTTTCTACTTTCAGATGCAACAGGAATTTCTCGAGTTCGTCAATCCGTTCGCGAGATATGGGAGTTTGAAGTTAAGGAAAGGTTGAGAAACCATCAAAATTTTCGCAAGTCTGATACTCGAAACCAATAACTACTATGGCCTAGGGCAAAATTACACATACCGTTGTAATCGGGCGAGTTTCTGCTTTCAGATGCCAAAGGAATTTCTCGAGTTCGTCAATTCGTTCGCGAGATATGGGAGTTTGAAGTTAGGGAATGGTTGTGAATCCATCAAACTTTTCGCAAGTCTGATACTCGAAACCAATAACTACTATGGCCTAGGGCAAAATTACACATACCGTTGTTATCGGGCGAGTTTCTGCTTTCAGATGCAATAGGAATTTCTCGAGTTCGTCTATCCGTTCGCGAGATATGGGAGTTGGAAGTTAAGGAATGGTTGAGAAACCATCAAAATTTTCGCTGGTCTGATACTCGAAACCAATAACTGGAATGGCCTAGGGGAAAAGTACACACACCATTGTAATCGGGCGAGTTTCTACTTTCAGATGCAACAGGAATTTCTCGCGTTCGTAAATCCGTTCGCGAGATATGGGAGTTTGAAGTTAAGGAACGCTTGAGCAACCATCAAAATTTTCGCAAGTCTGATACTCGAAACCAATAACTACTATGGCCTAGGGGAAAAGTACACACACCATTGTAATCGGTTGAGTTTCTACTTTCAGATTCAACAGGAATTTCTCGAGTTCGTCAATCCGTTCGCGAGATATGGGAGTTTGAAGTTAAGGAATGGTTGAGAAACCACCAAAATTTTCGCCGATTTGATACCCGAAACCAATAACTGGAATGGCCTAGGGGAAAAGTACACACACCATTGTAATCGGGCGAGTTTCTACTTTCAGATGCAACAGGAATTTCTCGAGTTCGTCAATCCGTTCGCGAGATATGGGAGTTTGAAGTTAAGGAACGCTTGAGCAACTATCAAAATTTTCGCAAGTCTGATACCCGAAACCAATAACTACTATGGCCTAGGGGAAAAGTACACACACCATTGTAATCGGGCGTGTTTCTACTTTCAGATTCAACAGGAATTTCTCGAGTTCGTCAATCCGTTCGCGAGATATGGGAGTTCGAAGTTAAGTAATGGTTGAGAAACCATCTAAATTTTCGCAAGTCTGATACTCGAAACCAATAACTACTATGGTCTAGGGGAAAAGTACACACACCATTGTAATCGGGCGAGTGTCTACTTTCAGATGCAACAGGAATGTCTCGAGTTCGTCAATCCGTTCGAGAGATATGGGAGTTTGAAGATAAGGAACGCTTGAGCAACCATCAAAATATTCGCAAGTCTGATACTCGAAACCAATAACTGCAATGGCCTAGGGGAAAAGTACACACACCATTGTAATCGGGCGAGTTTCTACTTTCAGATGCAACAGGAATTTCTCGAGTTCGTCAATCCGTTCGCGAGATATGGGAGTTTGAAGTTAAGGAACGCTTGAGCAACTATCAAAATTTTCGCAAGTCTGATACCCGAAACCAATAACTACTATGGCCTAGGGGAAAAGTACACACACCATTGTAATCGGGCGTGTTTCTACTTTCAGATTCAACAGGAATTTCTCGAGTTCGTCAATCCGTTCGCGAGATATGGGAGTTCGAAGTTAAGTAATGGTTGAGAAACCATCTAAATTTTCGCATGTCTGATACTCGAAAGCAATAACTACTATGGCCTATGGGAAAAGTACACACACCATTGTAATCGGGCGAGTTTCTACGTTCAGATGCAACAGGAACTTCTCGAGCTCGTCAATCCGTTCGCGAGATATGGGAGTTTGATGTGAAGGAACGGTTGAGAAACCATAAAAATTTTCGCAAGTCTGATACCCGAAACCAATAACTACAAAGGCCGAGGGGAAAAATACACATACCGCTGTAATCGGGCGAGTTTCTACTTTCAGATGCAACAGGAATTTCTCGAGTTCGTCAATCCGTTCGCGAGATATGGGAGTTTGAAGTTAAGGAAAGGTTGAGAAACCATCAAAATTTTCGCAAGTCTGATACTCGAAACCAATAACTACTATGGCCTAGGGCAAAATTACACATACCGTTGTAATCGGGCGAGTTTCTGCTTTCAGATGCCAAAGGAATTTCTCGAGTTCGTCAATTCGTTCGCGAGATATGGGAGTTTGAAGTTAGGGAATGGTTGTGAATCCATCAAACTTTTCGCAAGTCTGATACTCGAAAGCAATAACTACTATGGCCTATGGGAAAAGTACACACACCATTGTAATCGGGCGAGTTTCTACGTTCAGATGCAACAGGAACTTCTCGAGCTCGTCAATCCGTTCGCGAGATATGGGAGTTTGATGTGAAGGAACGGTTGAGAAACCATAAAAATTTTCGCAAGTCTGATACCCGAAACCAATAACTACAAAGGCCGAGGGGAAAAATACACATACCGCTGTAATCGGGCGAGTTTCTACTTTCAGATGCAACAGGAATTTCTCGAGTTCGTCAATCCGTTCGCGAGATATGGGAGTTTGAAGTTAAGGAAAGGTTGAGAAACCATCAAAATTTTCGCAAGTCTGATACTCGAAACCAATAACTACTATGGCCTAGGGCAAAATTACACATACCGTTGTAATCGGGCGAGTTTCTGCTTTCAGATGCCAAAGGAATTTCTCGAGTTCGTCAATTCGTTCGCGAGATATGGGAGTTTGAAGTTAGGGAATGGTTGTGAATCCATCAAACTTTTCGCAAGTCTGATACTCGAAACCAATAACTACTATGGCCTAGGGCAAAATTACACATACCGTTGTTATCGGGCGAGTTTCTGCTTTCAGATGCAATAGGAATTTCTCGAGTTCGTCAATCCGTTCGCGAGATATGGGAGTTGGAAGTTAAGGAATGGTTGAGAAACCATCAAAATTTTCGCTGGTCTGATACTCGAAACCAATAACTGGAATGGCCTAGGGGAAAAGTACACACACCATTGTAATCGGGCGAGTTTCTACTTTCAGATGCAACAGGAATTTCTCGCGTTCGTAAATCCGTTCGCGAGATATGGGAGTTTGAAGTTAAGGAACGCTTGAGCAACCATCAAAATTTTCGCAAGTCTGATACTCGAAACCAATAACTACTATGGCCTAGGGGAAAAGTACACACACCATTGTAATCGGTTGAGTTTCTACTTTCAGATTCAACAGGAATTTCTCGAGTTCGTCAATCCGTTCGCGAGATATGGGAGTTTGAAGTTAAGGAATGGTTGAGAAACCACCAAAATTTTCGCCGATTTGATACCCGAAACCAATAACTGGAATGGCCTAGGGGAAAAGTACACACACCATTGTAATCGGGCGAGTTTCTACTTTCAGATGCAACAGGAATTTCTCGAGTTCGTCAATCCGTTCGCGAGATATGGGAGTTTGAAGTTAAGGAACGCTTGAGCAACTATCAAAATTTTCGCAAGTCTGATACCCGAAACCAATAACTACTATGGCCTAGGGGAAAAGTACACACACCATTGTAATCGGGCGTGTTTCTACTTTCAGATTCAACAGGAATTTCTCGAGTTCGTCAATCCGTTCGCGAGATATGGGAGTTCGAAGTTAAGTAATGGTTGAGAAACCATCTAAATTTTCGCATGTCTGATACTCGAAAGCAATAACTACTATGGCCTATGGGAAAAGTACACACACCATTGTAATCGGGCGAGTTTCTACGTTCAGATGCAACAGGAACTTCTCGAGCTCGTCAATCCGTTCGCGAGATATGGGAGTTTGATGTGAAGGAACGGTTGAGAAACCATAAAAATTTTCGCAAGTCTGATACCCGAAACCAATAACTACAAAGGCCGAGGGGAAAAATACACATACCGCTGTAATCGGGCGAGTTTCTACTTTCAGATGCAACAGGAATTTCTCGAGTTCGTCAATCCGTTCGCGAGATATGGGAGTTTGAAGTTAAGGAAAGGTTGAGAAACCATCAAAATTTTCGCAAGTCTGATACTCGAAACCAATAACTACTATGGCCTAGGGCAAAATTACACATACCGTTGTAATCGGGCGAGTTTCTGCTTTCAGATGCCAAAGGAATTTCTCGAGTTCGTCAATTCGTTCGCGAGATATGGGAGTTTGAAGTTAGGGAATGGTTGTGAATCCATCAAACTTTTCGCAAGTCTGATACTCGAAAGCAATAACTACTATGGCCTATGGGAAAAGTACACACACCATTGTAATCGGGCGAGTTTCTACGTTCAGATGCAACAGGAACTTCTCGAGCTCGTCAATCCGTTCGCGAGATATGGGAGTTTGATGTGAAGGAACGGTTGAGAAACCATAAAAATTTTCGCAAGTCTGATACCCGAAACCAATAACTACAAAGGCCGAGGGGAAAAATACACATACCGCTGTAATCGGGCGAGTTTCTACTTTCAGATGCAACAGGAATTTCTCGAGTTCGTCAATCCGTTCGCGAGATATGGGAGTTTGAAGTTAAGGAAAGGTTGAGAAACCATCAAAATTTTCGCAAGTCTGATACTCGAAACCAATAACTACTATGGCCTAGGGCAAAATTACACATACCGTTGTAATCGGGCGAGTTTCTGCTTTCAGATGCCAAAGGAATTTCTCGAGTTCGTCAATTCGTTCGCGAGATATGGGAGTTTGAAGTTAGGGAATGGTTGTGAATCCATCAAACTTTTCGCAAGTCTGATACTCGAAACCAATAACTACTATGGCCTAGGGCAAAATTACACATACCGTTGTTATCGGGCGAGTTTCTGCTTTCAGATGCAATAGGAATTTCTCGAGTTCGTCAATCCGTTCGCGAGATATGGGAGTTGGAAGTTAAGGAATGGTTGAGAAACCATCAAAATTTTCGCTGGTCTGATACTCGAAACCAATAACTGGAATGGCCTAGGGGAGAAGTACACACACCATTGTAATCGGGCGAGTTTCTACTTTCAGATGCAACAGGAATTTCTCGCGTTCGTAAATCCGTTCGCGAGATATGGGAGTTTGAAGTTAAGGAACGCTTGAGCAACCATCAAAATTTTCGCAAGTCTGATACTCGAAACCAATAACTACTATGGCCTAGGGGAAAAGTACACACACCATTGTAATCGGTTGAGTTTCTACTTTCAGATTCAACAGGAATTTCTCGAGTTCGTCAATCCGTTCGCGAGATATGGGAGTTTGAAGTTAAGGAATGGTTGAGAAACCACCAAAATTTTCGCCGATTTGATACCCGAAACCAATAACTGGAATGGCCTAGGGGAAAAGTACACACACCATTGTAATCGGGCGAGTTTCTACTTTCAGATGCAACAGGAATTTCTCGAGTTCGTCAATCCGTTCGCGAGATATGGGAGTTTGAAGTTAAGGAACGCTTGAGCAACTATCAAAATTTTCGCAAGTCTGATACCCGAAACCAATAACTACTATGGCCTAGGGGAAAAGTACACACACCATTGTAATCGGGCGTGTTTCTACTTTCAGATTCAACAGGAATTTCTCGAGTTCGTCAATCCGTTCGCGAGATATGGGAGTTCGAAGTTAAGTAATGGTTGAGAAACCATCTAAATTTTCGCAAGTCTGATACTCGAAACCAATAACTACTATGGTCTAGGGGAAAAGTACACACACCATTGTAATCGGGCGAGTGTCTACTTTCAGATGCAACAGGAATGTCTCGAGTTCGTCAATCCGTTCGAGAGATATGGGAGTTTGAAGTTAAGGAACGCTTGAGCAACCATCAAAATATTCGCAAGTCTGATACTCGAAACCAATAACTGCAATGGCCTAGGGGAAAAGTACACACACCATTGAAATCGGGCGAGATTCCACTTTCAGATGCAACAGGAATTTCTCGAGTTCGTCAATCCCTTCGCTAGATATGGGAGTTTGAAGTTAAGGAACGCTTGAGCAACTATCAAAATTTTCGCAAATCTGATACCCGAAACCAATAACTACTATGGCCTAGGGGAAAAGTACACACACCATTGTAATCGGGCGAGTTTCTACTTTCAGATGCAACAGGAATTTCTCGAGTTCGTCAATCCGTTCGCGAGATATGGGAGTTTGAAGTTTAGGAATGGTTGAGAAACCATCAAAATTTTCGCAAGTCTGATACCCGAAACCAATAACTGGATTGGCCTAGGGAAAAAGTACACATATCGTTGAAATCGAGCGAGTTTCTCCTTTCAGATGCAATAGGAATTACCCGAGTTCGTCTATCCGTTCGCGAGATATGGGAGTTTGAAGTTAAGGAACGCTTGAGCAACCATCTAAATTTTCGCAAGTCTGATACTCGAAAACAATAACTACTATGGCCTAGGGGAAAAGTACACACTCCATCGTAATCGGGCGAGTTTCTACTTTCAGATACAACAGGAATTTCACGAGGTCGTCAATCAGTTCCCGAGATATGGGAGTTTGAAGTTAAGGAATGGTTGAGAAACCATCAAAATTTTCGCATGTCTGATACCCGAAATCAAGAACTACTATTGCCTAGGGCAAAAATACACATACCTTTGTAATCGGGAGAGTTTCTACTTTCAGATGCAACCGGAATTTTTCGGATTCGTCAGTCCGTTCGCGAAATATCGGAGTTTGGAGTTAAGAGATGGTTGAGAAACCATCAAAATTTTCGCTGGTCTGATACTCGAAACCAATAACTACAATTGCCCAGTGCAAAAATACACATACCGTTGTAATCGAGAGATTCTACTTTCAGATGCAACAGGAATTTCTCGAGTTCGTCATTCCGTTCGCGAGATATGGGAGTTTGAAGTTAAGGAATGGTTGAGAAACCATCAAAATTTTCGCTGGTCTGATACTCGAAACCAACAACTACAATTGCCCAGTGCAAAAATACACATACCATTGTAATCGGGAGAGTTTCTACTTTCAGATGCAACAGGAATTTCTCGAGTTCGTCAATCCGTTCGCGAGATACGGGAGTTTGAAGTTAAGGAATGGTTGAGAAACCATCAAAATTTTCGCAAGTCTGATAGGCGAAACCAATAACTAAAAAGGCCTAGGGGAAAAATACACATACCGTTGTAATCGGGCGAGTATCAGCTTTCAGATGCAACAGGAATTTCTCGTGTTCTTCTATCCGTGCGCGAGATATGGGAGTTTGAAATTATGGAATGGTTGAGAAACCATCAAAGTTTTCGCAAGTCTGATCCACGAAACCAATAACTACAATTGCCTAGGGCAAAAATACACATCCCGTTGTAATCGGGAGGGTTTCTACTTTCAGATGCAGCAGGAATTTCTCGAGTTCGTCAATCCGTTCGCGAGATACGGGAGTTTGAAGTTAAGGAATGGTTGAGAAATCATCAAAATCTTCGCAAGTCTGATACTCGAAACCAATAACTACTATGGCCTAGGGGAAAAGTACACACACCATTGTAATCGGGGGAGTTTCTACTTTCAGATGCAACAGGAATTTCTCGATTTCGTCAATCCGTTCGAGAGATATGGGAGTTTGAAGTTAAGGAACGCTTGAGGTACCATCAAAATATTCGCAAGTCTGATACTCGAAACCAATAACTACTATGGCCTAGGGGAAAAGTACACACACCATTGTAATCGGGGGAGTTTCTACTTTCAGATGCAACAGGAATTTCTCGATTTCGTCAATCCGTTCGAGAGATATGGGAGTTTGAAGTTAAGAAATGGTTGAGAAACCATCAAAATTTTCGCTGGTCTGATACTCGAAACCAATAGCTGCAATGGCCTAGTTGAAAAGTGCACACACCGTTGTAATCGGGCGAGTTTCTACTTTCAGATGCAACAGGAATTTCTCGAGTTCGTCAATCCGTTCGCGAGATATGAGTGTTGGAAGTTAAGGAATGGTGGAGAAGCAATCAAAATTTTCGCAAGTCTGATACTGGAAATCAATAACTACTATGGCCTATGGCAAAATTACACATACCGTTGTAATCGGGCGAGTTTCTGCTTTCAGATGCAACAGGAATTTCTCGAGTTCGTCAATCCGTTCGCGAGATATGGGAGTTTGAAGTTAAGGAATGGTTGAGAAACCATCAAAATTTTCGCATGTCTGATACTCGAAAGCAATAACTACTATGGCCTAGGGGAAAAGTACACACACCATTGTAATCGGGCGAGTTTCTACTTTCAGATGCAACAGGAACTTCTCGAGTTCGTCAAGCCGTGCGCGAGATATGGGGGTTTGAAGTTAAAGAACGCTTGAGAAACCATCAAAATTTTCGCAAGTCTGATACACGAAACCAATAACTACAAAGGCCGAGAGGAAAAATACACACACCGTTGTAATCGGGCGAGTTTCTACTTTCAGATGCAACAGGAATTTCTCGAGTTCGTCAATCCGTTCGCAAGATATGGGAGTTTGAAGTTAAGGAATGGTTGAGAAACCATCAAAATTTTCGCATGTCTGATACTCGAAAGCAATAACTACTATGGCCTAGGGGAAAAGTACACACACCATTGTAATCGGGCGAGTTTATACTTTCAGATGCAACAGGAATTTCTCGGGTTCGTAAATCCGTTCGCGAGATATGGGAGTTTGAAGTTAAGGAATGGTTGAGAAACCATCAAAATTTTCGCAAGTCTGATACTCGAAACCAATAACTACTATGGCCGAGGGCAAAATTACACATACCGTTGTAATCGGGCGAGTTTCTGTTTTCAGATGCCAAAGGAATTTCTCGAGTTCGTCAATTCGTTCGCGAGATATGGGAGCTTGAAGTTAAGGAATGGTTCTGAATCAATCAAAATTTTCGCAAGTCTGATACTCGAAACCAATAACTACTATGGTCTATGGCAAAATTACACATACCGTTGTAATCGGGCGAGTTTCTGCTTTCAGATGCAATAGGAACTTCTCGAGTTCGTCAATCCGTTCGCGAGATATGGGAGTTGGAAGTTTAGGAATGGTTGAGAAACCATCAAAATTTCCGCTGGTCTGATACTCGAAACCAATAACTGGAATGGCCTAGGGGCAAAGTACACGCACCATTGTAATCGGGCGAGTATCTACTTTCAGATGCAACAGGAATTTCTCGGGTTCGTAAATCCGTTCGCGAGATATGGGAGTTTGAAGTTAAGGAATGGTTGAGAAACCATCAAAATTTTCGCAAGTCTGATACTCGAAACCAATAACTACTATGGCCGAGGGCAAAATTACACATACCGTTGTAATCGGGCGAGTCTCTGCTTTCAGATGCAATAGGAATTTCTCGAGTTCGTCAATTCGTTCGCGAGATATGGGAGCTTGAAGTTAAGGAATGGTTCTGAATCAATCAAAATTTTCGCAAGTCTGATACTCGAAACCAATAACTACTATGGCCTAGGGCAAAATTACACATACCGTTGTAATCGGGCGAGTCTCTGCTTTCAGATGCAATAGGAATTTCTCGAGTTCGTCAATTCGTTCGCGAGATATGGGAGCTTGAAGTTAAGGAATGGTTCTGAATCAATCAATATTTTCGCAAGTCTGATACTCGAAACCAATAACTACTATGGCCTAGGGCAAAATTACACATACCGTTGTAATCGGGCGAGCTTCTGCTTTCAGACGCAAAAGGAATTTCTCGAGTTCGTCAATTCGTTCGCGAGATATGGGAGTTTGAAGTTAAGGAATGGTTGAGAGACCATCAAAATTTTCGCAAGTCTGATACTTGAAACCAGTAACTACTATGGCCTAGGGTAAAAGTACACACACCATTGTAATCGGGCGAGTTTCTACTTTCAGATGCAACAGGAATTTCTCGAGTTCGTCAATCCGTTCGCGAGATATGGGAGTTTGAATTTAAGGAATGGTTGAGAAACCACCAAAATTTTCGCTGATTTGATTCTCGAAACCAATAACTGGAACGGCCTAGGGGAAAAGTACACTTACCGTTGAAATCGGGCGAGTTTCTGCTTTCAGATGCAATAGGAACTTCTCGAGTCCGTCAATCCGTTCGCGAGATATGGGAGTTTGATGTTGAGGAATGGTTGAAAAACCATCAAAATTTGCGCAAGTCTGATTCCAGAAACAAAAAACTACAAAGGCCTAGGGGAAAAATACACATAGCGTTGTAATCGGGCGAGTCTCTGCTTTCAGATGCAATAGGAATTTCTCGAGATCGTCAATCCGTTCGCGAGATATGGGAGTTGGAAGTTAAGGAATGGTTGAGAGACCATCAAAATTTTCGCACGTCTGATACCCGAAACCAGTAACTACTATGGCCTAGGGTAAAAGTACACACACCATTGTAATCGGGCGAGTTTCTACTTTCAGATTCAACAGGAATTTCTCGAGATCGTCAATCCGTTCGCGAGATATGGGAGTTTGAATTTAAGGAATGGTTGAGAAACCACCAAAATTTTCGCTGATTTGATTCTCGAAACCAATAACTGGAACGGCCTAGGGGAAAAGTACACGTACCATTTTAATCAGGCGAGTTTCTACTTTCAGATGCAACAGGAATTTCTCGAGTTCGTCAATCCTTTCGCGAGATATGGGAGTTTGAAGTTAAAGAATGGTTGAGAAACCATCAAAATTTTCGAAATTCTGATACTCGAAACCAATAACAACAAAGGCCTAGGGGAAAAATACACATACCTTTGTAATCGGGCGCGTTTCTACTTTCAGATGCAACAGAAATTTTTCGGATTCGTCAATCTGTTCGCGAAATATCGGAGTTTGGAGTTAAGGGATGGTTGAGAAACTATCAAAATTTTCGCAATTCTGATGCTAGAAACGAAAAACTGGAATGGCCTAGGGGAAAAGTACACACACCATTGTAATCCGGCGAGTTTCTACTTTCAGATGCAATAGGAATTTCTCGAGTTCGCCAACCCGTTCGCGAGATATGGGAGTTTGAAGTTAAGGAATGGTTGAGAAACCATCAAAATTTTCGCACGTCTGATACCCGAAACCAAGAACTACTATTGCCTAGGCCAAAAATACACATACCGTTGTAATCGGGAGAGTTTCTACTTTCAGATGCAGCCGCAATTTTTCGGATTCGTCAGTCCGTTCGCGAAATATCGGAGTTTGGAGTTAAGAGATGGTTGAGAAACCATCAAAATTTTCGCTGGTCTGATACTCGAAACCAATAACTACTATGGCCTAGGGCAAAATTACACATACCTTTGTAATCGGGCGAGTTTCTGCTTTCAGACGCAAAAGGAATTTCTCGAGTCCGTCAATTCGTTCGCGAGATATGGGACTTTGAAGTTAAGGAATGGTTGAGAGACCATCAAAATTTTCGCAAGTCTGATACTTGAAACCAGTAACTACTATGGCCTAGGGTAAAAGTACACACACCATTGTAATCGGGCGAGTTTCTACTTTCAGATTCAACAGGAATTTCTCGAGATCGTCAATCCGTTCGCGAGATATGGGAGTTTGAATTTAAGGAATGGTTGAGAAACCACCAAAATTTTCGCTGATTTGATTCTCGAAACCAATAACTGGAACGGCCTAGGGGAAAAGTACACGCACCATTTTAATCAGGCGAGTTTCTACTTTCAGATGCAACAGGAATTTCTCGAGTTCGTCAATCCATTCGCGAGATATGGGAGTTTGATGTTAAGGAATGGTTGAGAATCCATCAAAATTTTCGCAAGTCTGATACTCGAAACCAATAACTACTATGGCCTGGGGGGAAAATACACATACCGTTGTAATCGGGCGAGTTTCTACTTTCAGATACAACAGAAATTTCACGAGTTCGTCCATCCGTTCGCGAGATATGGGAGTTTGAACTTAAGGAATGGTTGAGAAACCATCAAAATTTCGCAAGTCTGATACCCGAAACCAATAACTGGAATGGCCTAGGGGAAAAGTACACACACCAATGTAATCGGGCGAGCTTCTACTTTCAGATACAACAGAAATTTCACGAGTTCGTCCATCTGTTCGCGAAATATCGGAGTTTGGAGTTAAGGGATGGTTGAGAAACTATCAAAATTTTCGCAATTCTGATGCTAGAAACGAAAAACTGGAATGGCCTAGGGGAAAAGTACACACACCATTGTAATCCGGCGAGTTTCTACTTTCAGATGCAACAGGAATTTCTCGAGTTCGCCAACCCGTTCGCGAAATATGGAGTTTGAAGTTAAGGAATGGTTGAGAAACCATCAAAATTTTCGCAAGTCTGATACGCGAAACCAATAACAACAAAGGCCAAGGCGAAAAATACACACACCTTTGTAATCGGGCGCGTTTCTAGTTTCAGATGCAACAGAAATTTTCCAGATTCGGCAATCCGTTCGCGAAATATGGGAGTTTGAAGTTAAGGAATTGTTGAGAAACCATCAAAATTTTCGCTGGTCTGATACTCGAGACCAATAGCTGGAACGGCCTAGGGGAAAAGTACACACACCGTTGTAATCGGGTGAGTTTCTACTTTCTGGTGCAACCGGAATTTCTCGCGTTCGTAAACCCGTTGGCGAGATATGGGAGTTTGAAGTTAAGGAATGGTTGAGAATCCATCAAAATTTTCGAAAGTCTGATACTCGAAACCAATAACTACAATGGCTTGGGGGAAAAGTACACACACCATTGTAATCGGGCGAGTCTCTGCTTTCAGATGCAACAGGAATTTCTCGAGTTCCACAATCCGTTCGCGAGATATGGGAGTTTGAAATTAAGGAACGCCTGAGAAAGCATCAAAATTTTCGCAAGTCTGATACTCGAAACCAATAACTACTATGGCCTAGGGCAAAAATACACATACCGTTGTAATCGCGCGAGTTTCTGCTTTCAGATGCAACAGGAATTTCTCGAGTTCGTCAATCCGTTCGCGAGATATGGGAGTTTGAAGTTAAGGAATGGTTGAGAAACCACCAAAATTTTCGCCGATTTGATACTCGAAACCAATAACTGGCATGGCCTAGGGGAAAAGTAAACATACCGTTGAAATCGGGCTAGTTTCTGCTTTCAGATGCAATAGGAATTACTCGAGTTCGTCAATCCGTTCGCGAGATATGGTAGTTTGAAGTTAAGGAATGGTTGAGAATACATCAAAATTTTCGCAAGTCTGATACTCGAAACCAATAACTACTATGGCTTGGGGGAAAAGTACACACACCATTGTAATCGGGCGAGTTTCTACTTTCAGATGCAATAGGAATTTCTCGAGTTCGTCAATCTGTTCGCGAGATATGGGAGTTTGAAGTTAAGGAATGGTTGAGAATACATCAAAATTTTCGCAAGTCTGATACTCGAAACCAATAACTACTATGGCTTGGGGGAAAAGTACACACACCATTGTAATCGGGCGAGTTTCTACTTTCAGATGCAACAGGAATTTCTCGAGTTCGTCAATCTGTTCGCGAGATATGGGTGTTCGAAGTTAAGGAATGGTTGAGAAACCATCAAAATTTTCGCAAGTCTGATACTCGAAACCAATAACTACTATGGCCTAGGGGAAAAATACACATACCGTTGTAATCGGGCGAGTTTCTACTTTCAGATGCAACAGGAATTTATCGAGTTCGTCAATCCGTTCGCGAGATATGGGAGTTTGAAGTTAAGGAATGGTTGAGAATCCATCAAAATTTTCGCAAGTCTGATTCCCGAAACCAATAACTACAAAGGCCTAGGGGAAAAATACACATACCGTTGTAATCTGGCGAGTTTCTGCTTTCAGATGCAACAGGTATTTCTCGAGTTCGTCAATCCATTCGCGAGATATGGGAGTTTGAAGTTAAGGAATGGTTGAGAATCCATCAAAATTTTCGCAAGTCTGATACTCGAAACCAATAACTACAATGGCTTGGGGGAAAAGTACACACACCATTGTAATCGGGCGAGTCTCTGCTTTCAGATGCAACAGGAATTTCTCGAGTTCCACAATCCGTTCGCGAGATATGGGCGTTTGAAATTAAGGAACGCCTGAGAAACCATCAAAATTTTCGCAAGTCTGATACTCGAAACCAATAACTACTATGGCCTAGGGCAAAAATACACATACCGTTGTAATCGGGCGAGTTTCTGCTTTCAGATGCAACAGGAATTTCTCGAGTTCGTCAATCCGTTCGCGAGATATGGGAGTTTGAAGTTAAGGAATGGTTGAGAAACCATCAAAATCTTCGCAAGTCTGATACTCGAAACCAATAACTACTATGGCCTAGGGGAAAAATACACATACCGTTGTAGTCGGGCCAGTTTCTACTTTCAGATGCAACAGGAATTTCTCGAGTTCGTCAATGCGTTAGCGAGATATGGGAGTTTGAAGTTAAGGAACGCTTAAGAAACCATCAAAATTTTCGCAAGTCTGATACTCGAAATCAATAACTACTATGGCCTAGGGGAAAAGTACACACTCCATCGTAATCGGGCGAGTTTCTACTTTCAGATACAACAGGAATTTCACGAGTTCGTCAATCAGTTCCCGAGATATGGGAGTTTGAAGTTAAGGAATGGTTGAGAAACCATCAAAATTTTCGCATGTCTGATACTCGAAACCAATAACTGGAATGGCCTAGGGGAAAAGTACACACACCATTGTAATCGGGCGAGTTTCTACTTTCAGATGCAACAGGAATTTCTCGCGTTCGTAAATCCGTTCGCGAGATATGGGAGTTTGAAATTAAGGAATGGTTGAGAAACCATCAAAATTGTCGCTGGTCTGATACTCGAAACCAATAACAACAATTGCCCAGTGCAAAAATACACATACCGTTGTAATCGGGAGAGTTTCTACTTTCAGATGCAACAGGAATTTCTCGAGTTCGTCAATCCGTTCGCGAGATATGGGAGTTTGAAGTTAAGGAATGGTTGAGAAACCATCAAAATCTTCGCAAGTCTGATACTCGAAACCAATAACTACTATGGCCTAGGGCAAAAATACACATACCGTTGTAGTCGGGCCAGTTTCTACTTTCAGATGCAACAGGAATTTCTCGAGTTCGTCAATCCGTTCGCGAGATACGGGAGTTTGAAGTTAAGGAATGGTTGAGAAACCATCAAAATTTTCGCTGGTCTGATACTCGAAACCAATAACTACAATTGCCCAGTGCAAAAATACACATACCGTTGTAATCGAGAGATTCTACTTTCAGATGCAACAGGAATTTCTCGAGTTCGTCAATCCGTTCGCGAGATATGGGAGTTTGAAGTTAAGGAATGGTTGAGAAACCATAAAAATTTTCGCTGGTCTGATACTCGAAACCAATAACTACAATTGCCCAGTGCAAAAATACACATACCGTTGTAATCGGGAGAGTTTCTACTTTCAGATGCAACAGGAATTTCTCGAGTTCGTCAATCCGTTCGCGAGATACGGGAGTTTGAAGTTAAGGAATGGTTGAGAAACCATCAAAATTTTCGCAAGTCTGACAGGCGAAACCAATAACTAAAAATGCCTAGGGGAAAAATACACATACCGTTGTAATCGGGCGAGTATCAGCTTTCAGATGCAACAGGAATTTCTCGTGTTCTTCTATCCGTGCGCGAGATATGGGAGTTTGAAGTTAAGGAATGGTTGAGAAACCATCAAAATCTTCGCAAGTCTGATACTCGAAACCAATAACTACTATGGCCTAGGGCAAAAATACACATACCGTTGTAATCGGGCGAGTTTCTGCTTTCAGATGCAACAGGAATTTCTCGAGTTCGTCAATCCGTTCGCGAGATATGGGAGTTTGAAGTTAAGGAATGGTTGAGAAACCATCAAAATCTTCGCAAGTCTGATACTCGAAACCAATAACTACTATGGCCTAGGGGAAAAATACACATACCGTTGTAGTCGGGCCAGTTTCTACTTTCAGATGCAACAGGAATTTCTCGAGTTCGTCAATGCGTTAGCGAGATATGGGAGTTTGAAATTAAGGAACGCTTAAGAAACCATCAAAATTTTCGCAAGTCTGATACTCGAAATCAATAACTACTATGGCCTAGGGGAAAAGTACACACTCCATCGTAATCGGGCGAGTTTCTACTTTCAGATACAACAGGAATTTCACGAGTTCGTCAATCAGTTCCCGAGATATGGGAGTTTGAAGTTAAGGAATGGTTGAGAAACCATCAAAATTTTCGCATGTCTGATACCCGAAATCAAGAACTACTATTGCCTAGGGCAAAAATACACATACCGTTGTAATCGGGAGAGTTTCTACTTTCAGATGCAACCGGAATTTTTCGGATTCGTCAGTCCGTTCGCGAAATATCGGAGTTTGGAGTTAAGAGATGGTTGAGAAACCATCAAAATTTTCGCTGGTCTGATACTCGAAACCAATAACTGGAATGGCCTAGGGGAAAAGTACACACACCATTGTAATCGGGCGAGTTTCTACTTTCAGATGCAACAGGAATTTCTCGCGTTCGTAAATCCGTTCGCGAGATATGGGAGTTTGAAATTAAGGAATGGTTGAGAAACCATCAAAATTTTCGCTGGTCTGATACTCGAAACCAATAACTACAATTGCCCAGTGCAAAAATACACATACCGTTGTAATCGAGAGATTCTACTTTCAGATGCAACAGGAATTTCTCGAGTTCGTCAATCCGTTCGCGAGATATGGGAGTTTGAAGTTAAGGAATGGTTGAGAAACCATAAAAATTTTCGCTGGTCTGATACTCGAAACCAATAACTACAATTGCCCAGTGCAAAAATACACATACCGTTGTAATCGAGAGATTCTACTTTCAGATGCAACAGGAATTTCTCGAGTTCGTCAATCCGTTCGCGAGATACGGGAGTTTGAAGTTAAGGAATGGTTGAGAAACCATCAAAATTTTCGCAAGTCTGACAGGCGAAACCAATAACTAAAAAGGCCTAGGGGAAAAATACACATACCGTTGTAATCGGGCGAGTATCAGCTTTCAGATGCAACAGGAATTTCTCGTGTTCTTCTATCCGTGCGCGAGATATGGGAGTTTGAAATTATGGAATGGTTGAGAAACCATCAAAATTTTCGCAAGTCTGATAGGCGAAACCAATAGCTGCACTGGCTTAGTTGAAAAGTGCACACACCGTTGTAATCGGGCCAGTTTCTACTTTCAGATGCAACAGGAATTTCTCGAGTTCGTCAATCCGTTCGCGAGATATGGGAGTTTGAAGTTAAGGAACGCTTGAGGTACCATCAAAATATTCGCAAGTCGAATACTCGAAACCAATAACTACTATGGCCTAGGGGAAAAGTACACACACCATTGTAATCGGGGGAGTTTCTACTTTCAGATGCAACAGGAATTTCTCGATTTTGTCAATCCGTTCGAGAGATATGGGAGTTTGAAGTTAAGAAATGGTTGAGAAACCATCAAAATTTTCGCTGGTCTGATACTCGAAACCAATAGCTGCAATGGCCTAGTTGAAAAGTGCACACACCGTTGTAATCGGGCGAGTTTCTACTTTCAGATGCAACAGGAATTTCTCGAGTTCGTCAATCCGTTCGCGAGATATGAGTGTTTGAAGTTAAGGAATGGTGGAGAAGCAATCAAAATTTTCGCAAGTCTGATACTGGAAATCAATAACTACTATTGCCTAGGGCAGAAATAGACATACCGTTGTAATCGGGCGAGTTTCTACTTTCAGATGCAATAGGAATTTCTCGAGTTCGTCAATCCGTTCGCGAGATATGGGATTTTGAAGTTAAGGAACGCTTGGGAAACCATCAAAATCTTCGCAAGTCTGATACTCGAAGCCAATAGCTGCAATGGCCTAGTTGAAAAGTACACACACCATTGTAATCGGGCGAGTTTCTACTTTCAGATGCAACAGGAATCTCTGGAGTTCGTCAAACCGTTCGCGAGATATGGGAGTTGGAAGTTAAGGAATGGTTGAGAAACCATCAAAATTTTCGCTGGTCTGATACTCGAAACCAATAACTGGAATGGCCTAGGGGAAAAGTACACACACCATTGTAATCAGGCGTGTTTCTACTTTCAGATGCAACAGGAATTTCTCGAGTTCGTCAATCCGTTCGCGAGATATGGGAGTTTGAAGTTAAGGAATGGTTGAGAAACCATCAAAATTTTCGCATGTCTGATACTCGAAAGCAATAACTACTATGGCCTAGGGGAAAAGTACACACACCATTGTAATCGGGCGAGTTTCTACTTTCAGATGCAACAGGAACTTCTCGAGTTCGTCAAGCCGTGCGCGAGATATGGGGGTTTGAAGTTAAAGAACGCTTGAGAAACCATCAAAATTTTCGCAAGTCTGATACACGAAACCAATAACTACAAAGGCCGAGGGGAAACGTACACACACCGTTGTAATCGGGCGAGTTTCTACTTTCAGATGCAACAGGAATTTCTCGAGTTCGTCAATCCGTTCGCGAGATATGGGAGTTTGAAGTTAAGGAACGCTTGAGGTACCATCAAAATATTCGCAAGTCTGATACTCGAAATCAATAGCTGCAATGGCCTAGTTGAAAAGTACACACACCATTGTAATCGGGCGAGTTTCTACTTTCAGATGCAACAGGAATCTCTCGAGTTCGTCAAACCGTTCGCGAGATATGGGAGTTGGAAGTTAAGGAATGGTTGAGAAACCATCAAAATTTTCGCTGGTCTGATACTCGAAACCAATAACTGGAATGGCCTAGGGGAAAAGTACACACACCATTGTAATCAGGCGTGTTTCTACTTTCAGATGCAACAGGAATTTCTCGAGTTCGTCAATCCGTTCGCGAGATATGGGAGTTTGAAGTTAAGGAATGCTTGAGAAACAATCAAAATTTTCGCAAGTCTGATACTCGAAACCAATAACTACTATGGCCTAGGTCAAAATTACACATACCGTTGTAATCGGGCGAGTTTCTGCTTTCAGACGCAAAAGGAATTTCTCGAGTTCGTCTATTCGTTCGCGAGATATGGGAGTTTGAAGTTAAGGAATGGTTGAGAGACCATCAAAATTTTCGCAAGTCTGATACTTGAAACCAGTAACTACTATGGCCTAGGGTAAAAGTACACACACCATTGTAATCGGGCGAGTTTCTACTTTCAGATGCAACAGGAATTTCTCGAGTTCGTCAATCCGTTCGCGAGATATGGGAGTTTGAAGTTAAGGAATGGTTGAGAAACCATCATAATTTTCGCATGTCTGATACTCGAAAGCAATAACTACTATGGCCTAGGGGAAAAGTACACGCACCATTGTAATCGGGCGAGTTTCTACTTTCAGATGCAACAGGAACTTCTCGAGTTCGTCAAGCCGTGCGCGAGATATGGGGGTTTGAAGTTAAAGAACGCTTGAGAAACCATCAAAATTTTCGCAAGTCTGATACACGAAACCAATAACTACAAAGGCCGAGGGGAAAAATACACACACCGTTGTAATCGGGCGAGTTTCTACTTTCAGATGCAATAGGAATTTCTCGAGTTCGTCAATCCGTTCGCAAGATATGGGAGTTTGAAGTTAAGGAATGGTTGAGAAACCATCAAAATTTTCGCATGTCTGATACTCGAAAGCAATAACTACTATGGCCTAGGGGAAAAGTACACACACCATTGTAATCGGGCGAGTTTATACTTTCAGATGCAACAGGAACTTCTCGAGTTCGTCAATCCGTTCGCGAGATATGGGAGTTTGAAGTTAAGGAATGGTTGAGAAACCATCAAAATTTTCGCAAGTCTGATACTCGAAACCAATAACTACTATGGCCTAGGGCATAATTACACATACCGTTGTAATCGGGCGAGTTTCTGTTTTCAGATGCCAAAGGAATTTCTCGAGTTCGTCAATTCGTTCGCGAGATATGGGAGCTTGAAGTTAAGGAATGGTTCTGAATCAATCAAAATTTTCGCAAGTCTGATACTCGAAACCAATAACTACTATGGCCTATGGCAAAATTACACATACCGTTGTAATCGGGCGAGTTTCTGCTTTCAGATGCAATAGGAATTTTTCGAGTTCGTCAATCCGTTCGCGAGATATGGGAGTTGGAAGTTAAGGAATGGTTGAGAAACCATCACAATTTTCGCTGGTCTGATACTCGAAACCAATAACTGGAATGGCCTAGGGGCAAAGTACACGCACCATTGTAATCGGGCGAGTATCTACTTTCAGATGCAACAGGAATTTCTCGGGTTCGTAAATCCGTTCGCGAGATATGGGAGTTTGAAGTTAAGGAATGGTTGAGAAACCATCAAAATTTTCGCAAGTCTGATACTCGAAACCAATAACTACTATGGCCTAGGGCAAAATTACACATACCGTTGTAATCGGGCGAGTTTCTGCTTTCAGACGCAAAAGGAATTTCTCGAGTTCGTCAATTCGTTCGCGAGATATGGGAGTTTGAAGTTAAGGAATGGTTGAGAGACCATCAAAATTTTCGCAAGTCTGATACTTGAAACCAGTAACTACTATGGCCTAGGGTAAAAGTACACACACCATTGTAATCGGGCGAGTTTCTACTTTCAGATGCAACAGGAATTTCTCGAGTTCGTCAATCCGTTCGCGAGATATGGGAGTTTGAATTTAAGGAATGGTTGAGAAACCACCAAAATTTTCGCTGATTTGATTCTCGAAACCAATAACTGGAACGGCCTAGGGGAAAAGTACACTTACCGTTGAAATCGGGCGAGTTTCTGCTTTCAGATGCAATAGGAACTTCTCGAGTCCGTCAATCCGTTCGCGAGATATGGGAGTTTGATGTTAAGGAATGGTTGAAAAACCATCAAAATTTGCGCAAGTCTGATTCCAGAAACAAATAACTACAAAGGCCTAGGGGAAAAATCCACATACCGTTGTAATCGGACGAGTTTCTACTTTCAGATGCAACAGGAACTTCTCGAGTTCGTCAATCCGTTCGCGAGATATGGGAGTTTGAAGTTAAGGAATGGTTGAGAAACCATCAAAATTTTCGCAAGTCTGATACTCGAAACCAATAACTACTATGGCCTAGGGCAAAATTACACATACCGTTGTAATCGGGCGAGTTTCTGCTTTCAGATGCCAAAGGAATTTCTCGAGTTCGTCAATTCGTTCGCGAGATATGGGAGCTTGAAGTTAAGGAATGGTTCTGAATCAATCAAAATTTTCGCAAGTCTGATACTCGAAACCAATAACTACTATGGCCTAGGGCAAAATTACACATACCGTTGTAATCGGGCGAGTTTCTGCTTTCAGACGCAAAAGGAATTTCTCGAGTTCGTCAATTCGTTCGCGAGATATGGGAGTTTGAAGTTAAGGAATGGTTGAGAAACCATCAAAATTTTCGCTGGTCTGATACTCGAAACCAATAACTGGAATGGCCTAGGGGAAAAGTACAATCACCATAGTAATCGGGCGAGTTTCTACTTTCAGTTGCAACAGGAATTTCTCGCGTTCGTAAATCCGTTCGCGAGATATGGGAGTTTGAAGTTAAGGAATGCTTGAGAAACCATCAAAATTTTCGCACGTCTGATACCCGAAACCAAGAACTACTATTGCCTAGGCCAAAAATACACATACCGTTGTAATCGGGAGAGTTTCTACTTTCAGATGCAGCCGCAATTTTTCGGATTCGTCAGTCCGTTCGCGAAATATCGGAGTTTGGAGTTAAGAGATGGTTGAGAAACCATCAAAATTTTCGCTGGTCTGATACTCGAAACCAATAACTACTATGGCCTAGGGCAAAATTACACGTACCGTTGTAATCGGGCGAGTTTCTGCTTTCAGACGCAAAAGGAATTTCTCGAGTCCGTCAATTCGTTCGCGAGATATGGGAGTTTGAAGTTAAGGAATGGTTGAGAGACCATCAAAATTTTCGCAAGTCTGATACTTGAAACCAGTAACTACTATGGCCTAGGGTAAAAGTACACACACCATTGTAATCGGGCGAGTTTCTACTTTCAGATTCAACAGGAATTTCTCGAGATCGTCAATCTGTTCGCGAGATATGGGAGTTTGAATTTAAGGAATGGTTGAGAAACCACCAAAATTTTCGCTGATTTGATTCTCGAAACCAATAACTGGAACGGCCTAGGGGAAAAGTACACGCACCATTTTAATCAGGCTAGTTTCTACTTTCAGATGCAACAGGAATTTCTCGAGTTCGTCAATCCATTCGCGAGATATGGGAGTTTGATGTTAAGGAATGGTTGAGAATCCATCAAAATTTTCGCAAGTCTGATACTCGAAACCAATAACTACTATGGCCTGGGGGAAAAATACACATACCGTTGTAATCGGGCGAGTTTCTACTTTCAGATACAACAGAAATTTCACGAGTTCGTCCATCCGTTCGCGAGATATGGGAGTTTGAACTTAAGGAATGGTTGAGAAACCATCAAAATTTCGCAAGTCTGATACCCGAAACCAATAACTGGAATGGCCTAGGGGAAAAGTACACACACCAATGTAATCGGGCGAGCTTCTACTTTCAGATACAACAGAAATTTCACGAGTTCGTCCATGCGTTCCCGAGATATGGGAGTTTGAACTTAAGGAATGGTTGAGAAACCATCAAAATTTCTCAAGTCTGATACCCGAAACCAATAACTGGAATGGCCTAGGGGAAAAGTACACATACCATTTTAATCAGGCGAGTTTCTACTTTCAGATGCAACAGGAATTTCTCGAGTTCGTCAATCCTTTCGCGCGATATGGGAGTTTGAAGTTAAAGAATGGTTGAGAAACCATCAAAATTTTCGAAATTCTGATACTCGAAACCAATAACAACAGAGGCCTAGGGGAAAAATACACATACCTTTGTAATCGGGCGCGTTTCTACTTTCAGATGCAACAGAAATTTTTCGGATTCGTCAATCTGTTCGCGAAATATCGGAGTTTGGAGTTAAGGGATGGTTGAGAAACTATCAAAATTTTCGCAATTCTGATGCTAGAAACGAAAAACTGGAATGGCCTAGGGGAAAAGTACACACACCATTGTAATCCGGCGAGTTTCTACTTTCAGATGCAACATGAATTTCTCGAGTTCGCCAACCCGTTCGCGAGATATGGGAGTTTGATGTTAAGGAATGGTTGAGAAACCATCAAAATTTCGCAAGTCTGATACCCGAAACCAATAACTGGAATGGCCTAGGGGAAAAGTACACACCAATGTAATCGGGCGAGCTTCTACTTTCAGATACAACAGAAATTTCACGAGTTCGTACATCCGTTCGCGAGATATGGGAGTTTGAACTTAAGGAATGGTTGAGAAACCATCAAAATTTCTCAAGTCTGATACCCGAAACCAATAACTGGAATGGCCTAGGGGAAAAGTACACACACCATTTTAATCAGGCGAGTTTCTACTTTCAGATGCAACAGGAATTTCTCGAGTTCGTCAATCCTTTCGCGAGATATGGGAGTTTGAAGTTAAAGAATGGTTGAGAAACCATCAAAATTTTCGAAATTCTGATACTCGAAACCAATAACAACAAAGGCCTAGGGGAAAAATACACATACCTTTGTAATCGGGCGCGTTTCTACTTTCAGATGCAACAGAAATTTTTCGGATTCGTCAATCTGTTCGCGAAATATCGGAGTTTGGAGTTAAGAGATTGTTGAGAAACTATCAAAACTTTCGCAATTCTGATGCTAGAAACGAAAAACTGGAATGGCCTAGGGGAAAAGTACACACACCATTGTAATCCGGCGAGTTTCTACTTTCAGATGCAACAGGAATTTCTCGAGTTCGCCAACCCGTTCGCGAAATATGGAGTTTGAAGTTAAGGAATGGTTGAGAAACCATCAAAATTTTCGCAAGTCTGATACGCGAAACCAATAACAACAAAGGCCTAGGCGAAAAATACACACACCTTTGTAATCGGGCGCGTTTCTAGTTTCAGATGCAACAGAAATTTTTCAGATTCGGCAATCCGTTCGCGAAATATGGGAGTTTGAAGTTAAGGAATTGTTGAGAAACCATCAAAATTTTCGCTGGTCTGATACTCGAGACCAATAGCTGGAACGGCCTAGGGGAAAAGTACACACACCGTTGTAATCGGGTGAGTTTCTACTTTCTGGTGCAACCGGAATTTCTCGCGTTCGTAAACCCGTTGGCGAGATATGGGTGTTTGAAGTTAAGGAATGGTTGAGAAACCATCAAGATTTTCGCTGGTCTGATACTCGAAGCCAATAAGTGGAATGGCGTAGGGAAAAAGTACACACACCATTGTAATCGGGTGAGTTTCTACTTTCTGGTGCAACAGGAATTTCTCGCGTTCGTAAACCCGTTCGCGAGATATGGGAGTTTGCTGTCAAGGAAGGTGGAGAGACCATCAAAATTTTCGCTGGTCTGATACTCCAAAACAATAACTGGAATGGCCTAGTGGAAAAGTTCGCACACCTTTGTAATCGGACTAGTTTCTACTTTCAGATGCAACCGAAATTTTTCGGATTCGTCAATGCGTTCGCAAAATATCGGAGTTTGGAGTTAAGAGATGGTTGAGCAACCATCAAAATTTTCGCTGGTCTGATACTCGAAATCAATAACTACAATGGCCTAGGGGAAAAGTACACACACCATTGTAATCGGGCGAGTTTCTGCTTTCAGATGCAATAGGAATTACTCGAGTTCGTCAATCCGTTCGCGAGATATGGTAGTTTGAAATTAAGGAATGGTTGAGAAACCATCAAAATTTTCGCTGGTCTGATACTCGAAACCAATAACTGGAATGGCCTAGGGGAAAAGTACACACACCGTTGTAATCGGGCGAGTTTCTACTTTCAGATGCAACAGGAATTTCTCGAGTTCGTCAATCCATTCGCGAGATATGGGAGTTTGAAGTTAAGGAATGGTTGAAAATCCATCAAAATTTTCGCAAGTCTGATACTCGAAACCAATAACTACTAAGACTTGGGGGAAAAGTACACACACCATTGTAATCGGGCGAGTCTCTGCTTTCAGGTGCAACAGGAATTTCTCGAGTTCGACAATCCGTTCGCGAGATATGGGAGTTTGAAATTAAGGAACGCTTGAGGAACCATCAAAATTTTCGCAAGTCTGATACTCGAAACCAATAACTACTATGGCCTAGGGCAAAAATACACATACCGTTGTAATCGGGCGAGTTTCTACTTTCAGATGCAACAGGAATTTCTCGAGTTCGTCAATCCGTTCGCGAGATATGGGAGTTTGAAGTTAAGGAATGGTTGAGAAACCACCAAAATTTTCGCTGATTTGATACTCGAAACCAATAACAGGCATGGCCTAGGGGAAAAGTACACACACCATTGCAATCGGGCGAGTTTCTACTTTCAGATGCAACAGGAATTTCTCGAGTTCGTCAATCCGTTCGCGAGATATGGGAGTTTGAAATTAAGGAATGGTTGAGAAACCATCAAAATTTTCGTTGGTCTGATAATCGAAACCAATAACTGGAATGGCCATGGAAAAAGTACACATACCGTTGAAATCGGGCTAGTTTCTGCTTTCAGATGCAATAGGAATTACTCGAGTTCGTCAATCCGTTCGCGAGATATGGTAGTTTGAAGTTAAGGAATGGTTGAGAATACATCAAAATTTTCGCAAGTCTGATTCTCGAAACCAATAACTACTATGGCTTGGGGGAAAAGTACACACACCATTGTAATCGGGCGAGTTTCTACTTTCAGATGCAACAGGAATTTCTCGAGTTCGTCAATCTGTTCGCGAGATATGGGAGTTTGAAGTTAAGGAATGGTTGAGAATACATCAAAATTTTCGCAAGTCTGATTCTCGAAACCAATAACTACTATGGCTTGGGGGAAAAGTACACACACCATTGTAATCGGGCGAGTTTCTACTTTCAGATGCAACAGGAATTTCTCGAGTTCGTCAATCTGTTCGCGAGATATGGGAGTTCGAAGTTAAGGAATGGTTGAGAAACCATCAAAATTTTTGCAAGTCTGATACTCGAAACCAATAACTACTATGGCCTAGGGGAAAAATACACATACCGTTGTAATCGGGCGAGTTTCTAATTTCAGATGCAACAGGAATTTCTCGAGTTCGTCAATCCGTTCGCGAGATATGGGAGTTTGAAGTTAAGGAATGGTTGAGAAGCCATCAAAATTTTCGCAAGTCTGATACTCGAAACCAATAACTACTATGGCTTGGGGGAAAAGTACACACACCATTGTAATCGGGCGAGTTTCTACTTTCAGATGCAACGGGAATTTCTCGAGTTCGTCAATCCGTTCGCGAGATATGGGAGTTTGAAGTTAAGGAATGTTTGAGAAACCATCAAAATTTTCGCTGGTCTGATACTCGAAACCAATAACTGGAATGGCCTAGGGGAAAAGTACACACACCATTGCAATCGGGCGAGTTTCTACTTTCAGATGCATCAGGAATTTCACGAGTTCGTCAATCCATTCGCGAGATATGGGAGTTTGAAGTTAAGGAATGGTTGAGAATCCAACAAAATTTTCGCAAGTCTGATACTCGAAACCAATAACTACTATGGCTTGGGGGAAAAGAACACACACCATTGTAATCGGGCGAGAATCTACTTTCAGATGCAACAGGAACTTCTCGAGTTCGTCAATCCGTTCGCGAGGTATGGGAGTTGGAAGTTAAGGAACGTTTGAGAAACCATCAAAATTTTCGCAAGTCTGATACTCGAAACCAATAACTACTATGGCCTAGGGCAAAAATACACATACCTTTGTAAACGGGCGAGTCTCTACTTACAGATGCAACAGGAATTTCTCGAGTTCGTCGATCCGTTCGCGAGATATGGGAGTTTGAAGTTAAGGAACGCTTGAGCAACCATCAAAATTTTCGCAAGTCTGATTCCCGAAACCAATAACTACAAAGACCCAGGGGAAAAATACACATACCGTTGTAATCGGGCGAGTTTCTACTTTCAGATGTAACAGGAATTTCTCGAGTTCGTCAATCCGTTCGCTAGATATGGGAGTTTGAAGTTAAGGAACGCTTGAGCAACCATCAAAATTTTCGCAAGTCTGATTCCCGAAACCAATAACTACAAAGGCCTAGGGGAAAAATACACATACCGTTGTAATCGTGCGAGTTTCTACTTTCAGATGCAACAGGAATTTCTCGAGTTCGTCAATCCGTTCGCGAGATATGGGAGTTCGAAGTTAAGGAATGGTTGAGAAACCATCAAAATTTTCGCTGGTCTGATACTCGAAACCAATAACTGGAATGGCCTAGGGGAAAAGTACACACACCGTTGTAATCGGGCGAGTTTCTACTTTCAGATGCAACAGGAATTTCTCGAGTTCGTCAATCCATTCGCGAGATATGGGAGTTTGAAGTTAAGGAATGGTTGAAAATCCATCAAAATTTTCGCAAGTCTGATACTCGAAATCAATAACTACTAAGGCTTGGGGGAAAAGTACACACACCATTGTAATCGGGCGAGTCTCTGCTTTCAGGTGCAACAGGAATTTCTCGAGTTCGACAATCCGTTCGCGAGATATGGGAGTTTGAAATTAAGGAACGCTTGAGGAACCATCAAAATTTTCGCAAGTCTGATACTCGAAACCAATAACTACTATGGCCTAGGGCAAAAATACACATACCGTTGTAATCGGGCGAGTTTCTACTTTCAGATGCAACAGGAATTTCTCGAGTTCGTCAATCCATTCGCGAGATATGGGAGTTTGAAGTTAAGGAATGGTTGAGAAACCACCAAAATTTTCGCTGATTTGATACTCGAAACCAATAACAGGCATGGCCTAGGGGAAAAGTACACACACCATTGCAATCGGGCGAGTTTCTACTTTCAGATGCAACAGGAATTTCTCGAGTTCGTCAATCCGTTCGCGAGATATGGGAGTTTGAAATTAAGGAATGGTTGAGAAACCATCAAAATTTTCGCAAGTCTGATACCCGAAACCAATAACTGGAATGGCCCATGGAAAAAGTACACATACCGTTGAAATCGGGCTAGTTTCTGCTTTCAGATGCAATAGGAATTACTCGAGTTCGTCAATCCGTTCGCGAGATATGGTAGTTTGAAATTAAGGAATGGTTGAGAAACCATCAAAATTTTCGCTGGTCTGATTCCCGAAACCAATAACTACAAAGGCCTAGGGGAAAAATACACATACCGTTGTAATCGTGCGAGTTTCTACTTTCAGATGCAACAGGAATTTCTCGAGTTCGTCAATCCGTTCGCGAGCTATGGGAGTTCGAAGTTAAGGAATGGTTGAGAAACCATCAAAATTTTCTCTGGTCTGATTATCGAAACCAATAACTGGAATGGCCAAGCGGGAAAGTACACACACCATTGTAATCGGGCCACTTTCTACTTTCAGATGCAACAGGAATTTCTCAAGTTCGTCAATCCGTTCGCGAGATATGAGAGTTTGAAGTTAAGGAATGGTTGAGAAACCAACAAAATTTTCGCTGGTCTGATAATCGAAACCAATATCTGGAATGGCCTAGGGGAAAAGTTCCCACACCATTGTAATCGGGCGAGTTTCTACTTTCAGATGCAACAGGAATTTCTCGAGTTCGTCAATCCGTTCGCGAGATATGGGAGTTTGAAGTTAAGGAACGCTTGAGCAACCATCAAAATTTTCGCAAGTCTGATTCCCGAAACCAATAACTACAAAGGCCTATGGGAAAAATACACATACCGTTGTAATCGGGCGAGTTTCTACTTCCAGATGCAACAGGAATTTCTCGAGTTCGTCAATCCATTCGCGAGATATGGTAGTTTGAAATTAAGGAATGGTTGAGAAACCATCAAAATTTTCGCTGGTCTGATAATCGAAACCAATAACTGGAATGGCCCATGGAAAAAGTACACATACCGTTGAAATCGGGCTAGTTTCTGCTTTCAGATGCAATAGGAATTACTCGAGTTCGTCAATCCGTTCGCGAGATATGGTAGTTTGAAGTTAAGGAATGGTTGAGAATACATCAAAATTTTCGCAAGTCTGATACTCGAAACCAATAACTACTATGGCTTGGGGGAAAAGTACACACACCATTGTAATCGGGCGAGTTTCTACTTTCAGATGCAACAGGAATTTCTCCAGTTCGTCAATCTGTTCGCGAGATATGGGAGTTTGAAGTTAAGGAATGGTTGAGAATACATCAAAATTTTCGCAAGTCTGATTCTCGAAACCAATAACTACTATGGCTTGGGGGAAAAGTACACACACCATTGTAATCGGGCGAGTTTCTACTTTCAGATGCAACAGGAATTTCTCGAGTTCGTCAATCTGTTCGCGAGATATGGGAGTTCGAAGTTAAGGAATGGTTGAGAAACCATCAAAATTTTCGCAAGTCTGATACTCGAAACCAATAACTACTATGGCCTAGGGGAAAAATACACATACCGTTGTAATCGGGCGAGTTTCTAATTTCAGATGCAACAGGAATTTCTCGAGTTCGTCAATCCATTCGCGAGATATGGGAGTTTGAAGTTAAGGAATGGTTGAGAATCCATCAAAATTTTCGCAAGTCTGATACTCGAAACCAATAACTACTATGGCTTGGGGGAAAAGAACACACACCATTGTAATCGGGCGAGAATCTACTTTCAGATGCAACAGGAATTTCTCGAGTTCGTCAATCCGTTCGCGAGATATGGGAGTTGGAAGTTAAGGAACGTTTGAGAAACCATCAAAATTTTCGCAAGTCTGATACTCGAAACCAATAACTACTATGGCCTAGGGCAAAAATACACATACCTTTGTAAACGGGCGAGTCTCTACTTACAGATGCAACAGGAATTTCTCGAGTTCGTCAATCCGTTCGCGAGATATGGGAGTTTGAAGTTAAGGAACGCTTGAGCAACCATCAAAATTTTCGCAAGTCTGATTCCCGAAACCAATAACTACAAAGACCCAGGGGAAAAATACACATACCGTTGTAATCGGGCGAGTTTCTACTTTCAGATGTAACAGGAATTTCTCGAGTTCGTCAATCCGTTCGCTAGATATGGGAGTTTGAAGTTAAGGAACGCATGAGCAACCATCAAAATTTTCGCAAGTCTGATTCCCGAAACCAATAACTACAAAGGCCTAGGGGAAAAATACACATACCGTTGTAATCGTGCGAGTTTCTACTTTCAGATGCAACAGGAATTTCTCGAGTTCGTCAATCCGTTCGCGAGATATGGGAGTTCGAAGTTAAGGAATGGTTGAGAAACCATCAAAATTTTCTCTGGTCTGATTCTCGAAACCAATAACTGGAATGGCCTAGCGGGAAAGTACACACACCATTGTAATCGGGCCACTTTCTGCTTTCAGATGCAACAGGAATTTCTCAAGTTCGTCAATCCGTTCGCGAGATATGAGAGTTTGAAGTTAAGGAATGGTTGAGAAACCAACAAAATTTTCGCTGATTTGATACTCGAAACCAATAACTGGAATGGCCTAGGGGAAAAGTACACTTACCGTTGAAATCGGGCGAGTTTCTGCTTTCAGATGCAATAGGAATTTCTCGAATTCGTCAATCCGGTCGCGAGATATGGGAGTTTGAAGTTAAGGAATGGTTGAGAATCCATCAAAATTTTCGCAAGTCTGATACTCGAAACCAATAACTACTATGGCTTGGGGGAAAAGAACACACACCATTGTAATCGGGCGAGAATCTACTTTCAGATGCAACAGGAATTTCTCGAGTTCGTCAATCCGTTCGCGAGATATGGGAGTTGGAAGTTAAGGAACGTTTGAGAAACCATCAAAATTTTCGCAAGTCTGATACTCGAAACCAATAACTACTATGGCCTAGGGCAAAAATACACATACCTTTGTAAACGGGCGAGTCTCTACTTTCAGATGCAACAGGAATTTCTCGAGTTCGTCAATCCGTTCGCGAGATATGGGAGTTTGAAGTTAAGGAACGCTTGAGCAACCATCAAAATTTTCGCAAGTCTGATTCCCGAAACCAATAACTACAAAGGCCTAGGGGAAAAATACACATACCGTTGTAATCGTGCGAGTTTCTACTTTCAGATGCAACAGGAATTTCTCGAGTTCGTCAATCCGTTCGCGAGATATGGGAGTTCGAAGTTAAGGAATGGTTGAGAAACCATCAAAATTTTCTCTGGTCTGATTCTCGAAACCAATAACTGGAATGGCCTAGCGGAAAAGTACACACACCATTGTAATCGGGCCACTTTCTACTTTCAGATGCAACAGGAATTTCTCAAGTTCGTCAATCCGTTCGCGGAATATGAGAGTTTGAAGTTAAGGAATGGTTGAGAAACCAACAAAATTTTCGCTGATTTGATACTCGAAACCAATAACTGGACTGGCCTAGGGGAAAAGTACACTTACCGTTGAAATCGGGCGAGTTTCTGCTTTCAGATGCAATAGGAATTTCTCGAATTCGTCAATCCGGTCGCGAGATATGGGAGTTTGAAGTTAAGGAACGTTTGAGAAACCATCAAAATTTTCGCAAGTCTGATACTCGAAACCAATAACTACTATGGCCTAGGGCAAAAATACACATACCTTTGTAAACGGGCGAGTCTCTACTTTCAGATGCAACAGGAATTTCTCGAGTTCGTCAATCCGTTCGCGAGATATGGGAGTTTGAAGTTAAGGAACGCTTGAGCAACCATCAAAATTTTCGCAAGTCTGATTCCCGAAACCAATAACTACAAAGGCCTAGGGGAAAAATACACATACCGTTGTAATCGTGCGAGTTTCTACTTTCAGATGCAACAGGAATTTCTCGAGTTCGTCAATCCGTTCGCGAGATATGGGAGTTCGAAGTTAAGGAATGGTTGAGAAACCATCAAAATTTTCTCTGGTCTGATTCTCGAAACCAATAACTGGAATGGCCTAGCGGAAAAGTACACACACCATTGTAATCGGGCCACTTTCTACTTTCAGATGCAACAGGAATTTCTCAAGTTCGTCAATCCGTTCGCGGAATATGAGAGTTTGAAGTTAAGGAATGGTTGAGAAACCAACAAAATTTTCGCTGATTTGATACTCGAAACCAATAACTGGACTGGCCTAGGGGAAAAGTACACTTACCGTTGAAATCGGGCGAGTTTCTGCTTTCAGATGCAATAGGAATTTCTCGAATTCGTCAATCCGGTCGCGAGATATGGGAGTTTGAAGTTAAGGAATGGTTGAGAAACCATCAAAATTTTCGCTGGTCTGATACTCGAAACCAATAACTGGAATGGCCTAGGGGAAAAGTACACACACCATTGCAATCGGGCGAGTTTCTACTTTCAGATGCAACAGGAATTTCTCGAATTCGTCAATCCGGTCGCGAGATATGGGAGTTGGAAATTAAGGAATGGTTGAGAAACCATCAAAATTTATTCTCTGGTCTGATACTCGAAATCAATAACTGGAATGGCCTAGGCGAAAAGTACACACACCATTGTAATCGGGCGAGTCTCTGCTTTCAGGTGCAACAGGAATTTCTCGAGTTCGACAATCCGTTCGCGAGATATGGGTGTTTGAAATTAAGGAACGCTTGAGGAACCATTAAAATTTTCGCAAGTCTGATACTCGAAACCAATAACTACTATGGCCTAGGGCAAAAATACACATACCGTTGTAATCGGGCGAGTTTCTACTTTCAGATGCAACAGGAATTTCTCGAGTTCGTCAATCCGTTCGCGAGATATGGGAGTTTGAAGTTAAGGAATGGTTGAGAAACCACCTAAATTTTCGCTGATTTGATACTCGAAACCAATAACAGGCATGGCCTAGGGGAAAAGTACACACACCATTGCAATCGGGCGAGTTTCTACTTTCAGATGCAACAGGAAAGTCTCGAGTTCGTCAATCCGTTCGCGAGATATGGGAGTTTGAAGTTAAGGAATGGTTGAGAAACCATCAAAATTTTCGCTGGTCTGATACTCGAAACCAATAACTGGAATGGCCTAGGGGAAAAGTACACACACCATTGCAATCGGGCGAGTTTCTACTTTCAGATGCAACAGGAATTTCTCGAGTTCGTCAATCCATTCGCGAGATATGGGAGTTTGAAGTTAAGGAATGGTTGAGAATCCGTCAAAATTTTCGCAAGTCTGATACTCGAAACCAATAACTACTATGGCTTGGGGGAAATGAACACACACCATTGTAATCGGGCGAGAATCTACTTTCAGATGCAGCAGGAATTTCTCGTGTTCGTCAATCCGTTCGCGAGATATGGGAGTTGGAAGTTAAGGAACGTTTGAGAAACCATCAAAATTTTCGCAAATCTGATACTCGAAACCAATAACTACTATGGCCTAGGGCAAAAATACACATATCTTTGTAAACGGGCGAGTCTCTGCTTTCAGATGCAACAGGAATTTCTCGAGTTCGACAATCCGTTAGCGAGGTATGGCAGTTTGAAATTAAGGAACGCTTGAGAAACCATCAAAATTTTCGCAAGTCTGATACTCGAAACCAATAACTACTATGGCCTAGGGCAAAAATACACATACCGTTGTAATCGGGCGAGTTTCTGCTTTCAGATGCAACAGGAATTTCTCGAGTTCGACAATCCGTTAGCGAGGTATGGGAGTTTGAAATTAAGGAACGCTTGAGAAACCATCAAAATTTTCGCAAGTCTGATATTCGAAACCAATAACTACTATGGCCTAGGGCAAAAATACACATACCGTTGTAATCGGGCGAGTTTCTGCTTTCAGATGCAACAGGAATTTCTCGAAATCGTCAATCCGTTCGCGAGATATGGGAGTTTGAAGTTAAGGAATGGTTGAGAAACCACCAAAATTTTCGCTGATTTGATACTCGAAACCAATAACTACAAAGGCCTAGGGGAAAAATACACATACCGTTGTAATCGGGCGAGTTCCTACTTTCAGATGCAACAGGAATTTCTCGAGTTCGTCAATCCGTTCGCGAGATATGGGAGTTTGAAGTTAAGGAATGGTTGAGAAATCATCAAAATTTTCGCTGGTCTGATACTCGAAACCAATAACTGGAATGGCCTAGGGGAAAAGTACACACACAATTGTAATCGGGCGAGTTTCTACTTTCAGATGCAACAGGAATTTCTCGAGTTCGTCAATCCGTTCGCGAGATATGGGAGTTTGAAGTTAAGGAATGGTTGAGAAACCACCAAAATTTTCGCTGATTTGATACTCGAAACCAATAACAGGCATGGCCTAGGGGAAAAGTACACACACCATTGCAATCGGGCGAGTTTCTACTTTCAGATGCAACAGGAATTTCTCGAGTTCGTCAACCCATTCGCGAGATATGGGAGTTTGAAGTTAAGGAATGGTTGAGAATCCATCAAAATTTTCGCAAATCTGATACTCGAAACCAATAACTACTATGGCTTGGGGGAAAAGTACACACACCATTGTAATCGGGCGAGTCTCTGCTTTCAGGTGCAACAGGAATGTCTCGAGTTCGTCAATCCGTTCGCGAGATATGGGAGTTTGAAGTTAAGGAATGGTTGAGAAACCATCAAAATTTTCGCTGGTCTGATACTCGAAACCAATAACTGGAATGGCCTTGGGGAAAAGTACACATACCTTTGTAAACGGGCGAGTCTCTGCTTTCAGATGCAACAGGAATTTATCGAGTTCGACAATCCGGTCGCGAGATATGGGAGTTTGAAATTAAGGAACGCTTGAGGAACCATCAAAATTTTCGCAAGTCTGATACTCGAAACCAATAACTACTATGGCCTAGGGCAAAAATACACATACCGTTGTAATCGGGCGAGTTTCTACTTTCAGATGCAACAGGAATTTCTCGAGTTCGTCAATCCGTTCGCGAGATATGGGAGTTTGAAGTTAAGGAATGGTTGAGAAACCACCAAAATTTTCGCTGATTTGATACTCGAAACCAATAACAGGCATGGCCTAGGGGAAAAGTACACACACCATTGCAATCGGGCGAGTTTCTACCTTCAGATGCAACAGGAATGTCTCGAGTTCGTCAATCCGTTCGCGAGATATGGGAGTTTGAAGTTAAGGAATGGTTGAGAAACCATCAAAATTTTCGCTGGTCTGATACTCGAAACCAATAACTGGAATGGCCTAGGGGAAAAGTACACATACCTTTGTAAACGGGCGAGTCTCTGCTTTCAGATGCAACAGGAATTTCTCGAGTTCGACAATCCGTTAGCGAGGTATGGGAGTTTGAAATTAAGGAACGCTTGAGAAACCATCAAAATTTTCGCAAGTCTGATACTCGAAACCAATAACTACTATGGCCTAGGGCAAAAATACACACACCGTTGTAATCGGGCGAGTTTCTGCTTTCGGATGCAACAGGAATTTCTCGAGTTCGTCAATCCGTTCGCGAGATATGGGAGTTTGAAGTTAAGGAATGGTTGAGAAACCACCAAAATTTTCGCTGATTTGATACTCAAAACCAATAACTACAAAGGCCTAGGGGAAAAATACACATATCGTTGTAATCGGGCGAGTTTCTACTTTCAGATGCAACAGGAATTTCTCGAGTTCGTCAATCCGTTCGCGAGATATGGGAGTTTGAAGTTAAGGAATGGTTGTGAATCCATCAAAATTTTCGCAAGTCTGATACTCGAAACCAATAACTACTATGGCTTGGGGGAAAAGTACACATACCTTTGTAATCGTGCGAGTTTCTACTTTCAGATGCAACAGGAATTTCTCGAGTTCGTCAATCCGTTCGCGAGATATGGGAGTTTGAAATTAAGGAATGGTTGAGAAACCACCAAAATTTTCGCTGATTTGATACTCGAAACCAATAACTGGAATGGCCTAGGGGAAAAGTACACTTACCGTTGAAATCGGGCGAGCTTCTGCTTTCAGATGCAATAGGAATTTCTCGAATTCGTCATTCCGGTCGCGAGATATGGGAGATGGAAGTTAAGGAATGGTTGAGAAACCATCAAAATTTATTCTCTGGTCTGATACTCGAAACCAATAACTGGAATGGCCTAGGCGAAAAGTACACACACCATGGCAATCGGGTGAGTTTCTACTTTCAGATGCAACAGGAATTTCTCGAGTTCGTCAATCCATTCGCGAGATATGGGAGTTTGAAGTTAAGGAATGGTTGTGAATCCATCAAAATTTTCGCAAGTCTGATACTCGAAACCAATAACTACTATGGCTTGGGGGAAAAGTACACATACCTTTGTAATCGGGCGAGTCTCTGCTTTCAGATGCAACAGGAATTTCTCGAGTTCGACAATCCGTTAGCGAGGTATGGGAGTTTGAAATTAAGGAACGCTTGAGAAACCATCAAAATTTTCGCAAGTCTGATATTCGAAACCAATAACTACTATGGCCTAGGGCAAAAATACACATACCGTTGTAATCGGACGAGTTTCTGCTTTCAGATGCAACAGGAATTTCTCGAGTTCGTCAATCCGTTCGCGAGATATGGGAGTTTGATGTTAAGGAATGGTTGAGAAACCACCAAAATTTTCGCTGATTTGATACTCGAAACCAATAACTGGAATGGCCTAGGGGAAAAGTACACACACAATTGTAATCGGGCGAGTTTCTACTTTCAGATGCAACAGGAATTTCTCGAGTTCGTCAATCCATTCGCGAGATATGGGAGTTTGAAGTTAAGGAATGGTTGTGAATCCATCAAAATTTTCGCAAGTCTGATACTCGAAACCAATAACTACTATGGCTTGGGGGAAAAGTACACACACCATTGTAATCGGGCGAGTCTATGCTTTCAGATGCAACAGGAATTTCTCGAGTTCGAAAATCCGTTCGCGAGATATGGGAGTTTGAAATTGAGGAACGCTTGAGGAACCATCAAAATTTTCGCAAGTCTGATACTCGAAACCAATAACTACTATGGCCTAGGGCAAAAATACACATACCGTTGTAATCGGGCGAGTTTCTGCTTTCAGATGCAACAGGAATTTCTCGAGTTCGTCAATCCGTTCGCGAGATATGGGAGTTTGAAATTAAGGAATGGTTGAGAAACCATCAAAATTTTCGCAAGTCTGATACCCGAAACCAATAACTGGAATGGCCCATGGAAAAAGTACACATACCGTTGAAATCGGGCTAGTTTCTGCTTTCAGATGCAATAGGAATTACTCGAGTTCGTCAATCCGTTCGCGAGATATGGTAGTTTGAAATTAAGGAACGGTTGAGAAACCATCAAAATTTTCGCAAGTCTGATTCCCGAAACCAATAACTACAAAGGCCTAGGGGAAAAATACACATACCGTTGTAATCGTGCGAGTTTCTACTTTCAGATGCAACAGGAATTTCTCGAGTTCGTCAATCCGTTCGCGAGATATGGGAGTTCGAAGTTAAGGAATGGTTGAGAAACCACCAAAATTTTCGCTGATTTGATACTCGAAACCAATAACTGGAATGGCCTAGGGGAAAAGTACACTTACCGTTGAAATCGGGCGAGTTTCTGCTTTCAGATGCAATAGGAATTTCTCGAATTCGTCATTCCGGTCGCGAGATATGGGAGTTGGAAGTTAAGGAATGGTTGAGAAACCATCAAAATTTATTCTCTGGTCTGATACTCGAAACCAATAACTGGAATGGCCTAGGCGAAAAGTACACACACCATGGCAATCGGGCGAGTTTCTACTTTCAGATGCAACAGGAATTTCTCGAGTTCGTCAATCCATTCGCGAGATATGGGAGTTTGAAGTTAAGGAATGGTTGTGAATCCATCAAAATTTTCGCAAGTCTGATACTCGAAACCAATAACTACTATGGCTTGGGGGAAAAGTACACATACCTTTGTAATCGGGCGAGTCTCTGCTTTCAGATGCAACAGGAATTTCTCGAGTTCGACAATCCGTTAGCGAGGTATGGGAGTTTGAAATTAAGGAACGCTTGAGAAACCATCAAAATTTTCGCAAGTCTGATATTCGAAACCAATAACTTCTATGGCCTAGGGCAAAAATACACATACCGTTGTAATCGGACGAGTTTCTGCTTTCAGATGCAACAGGAATTTCTCGAGTTCGTCAATCCGTTCGCGAGATATGGGAGTTTGATGTTAAGGAATGGTTGAGAAACCACCAAAATTTTCGCTGATTTGATACTCGAAACCAATAACTGGAATGGCCTAGGGGAAAAGTACACACACAATTGTAATCGGGCGAGTTTCTACTTTCAGATGCAACAGGAATTTCTCGAGTTCGTCAATCCATTCGCGAGATATGGGAGTTTGAAGTTAACGAATGGTTGAGAATCCATCAAAATTTTCGCAAGTCTGATACACGAAACCAATAACTACTATGGCTTGGGAGAAAAGTACACACACCATTGTAACCGGGCGAGTCTCTGCTTTCAGATGCAACAGGAATTTCTCGAGTTCGAAAATCCGTTCGCGAGATATGGGAGTTTGAAATTGAGGAACGCTTGAGGAACCATCAAAATTTTCACAAGTCTGATACTCGAAACCAATAACTACTATGGCCTAGGGCAAAAATACACATACCGTTGTAATCGGGCGAGTTTCTGCTTTCAGATGCAACAGGAATTTCTCGAGTTCGTCAATCCGTTCGCGAGATATGGGAGTTTGAAATTAAGGAATGGTTGAGAAACCATCAAAATTTTCGCAAGTCTGATACCCGAAACCAATAACTGGTATGGCCCATGGAAAAAGTACACATACCGTTGAAATCGGGCTAGTTTCTGCTTTCAGATGCAATAGGAATTACTCGAGTTCGTCAATCCGTTCGCGAGATATGGTAGTTTGAAATTAAGGAACGGTTGAGAAACCATCAAAATTTTCGCAAGTCTGATTCCCGAAACCAATAACTACAAATGCCTATGGGAAAAATACACATACCGTTGTAATCGAGCGAGTTTCTACTTTCAGATGCAACAGGAATGTCTCGAGTTCGTCAATCCGTTCGCGAGATATGGGAGTCTGAAGTTAAGGAATGGTTGAGAAACCATCAAAATTTTCGCTGGTCTGATACTCGAAACCAATAACTGGAATGGCCTAGGGGAAAAGTACACACACAATTGTAATCGGGCGAGTTTCTACTTTCAGATGCAACAGGAATTTCTCAAGTTCGTCAATCCGTACGCGAGATATGGGAGTTTGAAGTTAAGGAATGGTTGAGAAACCACCAAAATTTTCACTGATTTGATACTCGAAACCAATAACTGGAATGGCCTAGGGGAAAAGTACACTTACCGTTGAAATCGGGCGAGTTTCTGCTCTCAGGTGCAATAGGAATTTCTCGAATTCGTCAATCCGGTCGCGAGATATGGGAGTTGGAAGTTAAGGAATGGTTGAGAAACCATCAAAATTTATTCTCTGGTCTGATACTCGAAACCAATAACTGGAATGGCCTAGGGGAAAAGTACACACAGCATTGAAATCGGGCGAGTTTCTACTTTCAGATGCAACAGGAATTTCTCGAGTTCGTCAATCCGTTCGCGAGATATGGGAGTTAGAAGTTAAGGAATGGTTGAGAAACCATCAAAATTTTCGCAAGTCTGATTCCCGAAACCAATATCTACAAAGGCCTAGGGGAAAAATACACATACCGTTGTAATCGGGCGAGTTTCTACTTTCAGATGCAACAGGAATTTCTCGAGTTCGTCAATCCGTTCGCGAGATATGGGAGTTTGAAGTTAAGGAATGGTTGAGAAACCACCAAAATTTTCGCTGATTTGATACTCGAAACCAATAACAGGCATGGCCTAGGGGAAAAGTACACACACCATTGCAATCGGGCGAGTTTCTACTTTCAGATGCAACAGGAATTTCTCGAGTTCGTCAATCCGTTCGCGAGATATGGGAGTTTGAAATTAAGGAATGGTTGAGAAACCATCAAAATTTTCGCAAGTCTGATACCCGACACCAATAACTGGAATGGCCCATGGAAAAAGAACACATACCGTTGAAATCGGGCTAGTTTCTGCTTTCAGATGCAATAGGAATTACTCGAGTTCGTCAATCCGTTCGCGAGATATGGTAGTTTGAAATTAAGGAATGGTTGAGAAACCATCAAAATTTTCGCTGGTCTGATAATCGAAACCAATATCTGGAATGGCCTAGGGGAAATGTACACACACCATTGTAATCGGGCGAGTTTCTACTTTCAGATGCAACAGGAATTTCTCGAGTTCGTCAATCCGTTCGCGAGATATGGGAGTTTGAAGTTAAGGAACGCTTGAGCAACCATCAAAATTTTCGCAAGTCTGATTCCCGAAACCAATAACTACTATGGCCTAGGGCAAAAATAGACATACCTTTGTATTCGGGCGAGTCTCTGCTTTCAGATGCAACAGGAATTTCTCGAGTTCGACAATCCGTTAGCGAGGTATGGGAGTTTGAAATTAAGGAACGCTTGAGAAACCATCAAAATTTTCGCAAGTCTAATACTCGAAACCAATAACTACTATGGCCTAGGGCAAAAATACACATACCGTTGTAATCGGGCGAGTTTCTGCTTTCAGATGCAACAGGAATTTCTCGAGTTCGTCAATCCGTTCGCGAGATATGGGAGTTTGAAGTTAAGGAATGGTTGAGAAACCACCAAAATTTTCGCTGATTTGATACTCGAAATTAATAACTACAAAGGCCTAGGGGAAAAATACACATACCGTTGTAATCGGGCGAGTTTCTACTTTCAGATGCAACAGGAATTTCTCGAGTTCGTCAATCCATTCGCGAGATATGGGAGTTAGAAGTTAAGGAATGGTTGAGAAACCATCAAAATTTTCGCAAGTCTGATTCCCGAAACCAATAACTACAAAGGCCTAGGGGGAAAATACACATACCGTTGTAATCGGGCCACTTTCTACTTTCAGATGCAACAGGAATTTCTCAAGTTCGTCAATCCGTACGCGAGATATGGGAGTTTGAAGTTAAGGAATGGTTGAGAAACCACCAAAATTTTCGCTGATTTGATACTCGAAACCAATAACTGGAATGGCCTAGGGGAAAAGTTCACTTACCGTTGAAATCGGGCGAGTTTCTGCTTTCAGATGCAATAGGAATTTCTCGAATTGGTTAATCCGGTCGCGAGATATGGGAGTTGGAAGTTAAGGAATGGTTGAGAAACCATCAAAATTTATTCTCTGGTCTGATACTCGAAACCAATAACTGGCATGGCCTAGGGGAAAAGTACATACACCATTGTAATCGGGCGAGTTTCTACTTTCAGATGCAACAGGAATTTCTCGAGTTCGTCAATCCGTTCGCGAGATATGGGAGTTAGAAGTTAAGGAATGGTTGAGAAACCATCAATATTTTCGCAAGTCTGATTCCCGAAACCAATAACTACAAAGGCCTAGGGGAAAAATACAAATACCGTTGTAATCGGGCCACTTTCTACTTTCAGATGCAACAGGAATTTCTCAAGTTCGTCAATCCGTACGCGAGATATGGGAGTTTGAAGTTAAGGAATGGTTGAGAAACCACCAAAATTTTCGCTGATTTGATACTCGAAACCAATAACTGGAATGGCCTAGGGGAAAAGTACACTTACCGTTGTAATCGGGCGAGTTTCTACTTTCAGATGCAACAGGAATTTCTCGAGTTCGTCAATCCATTCGCGAGATATGGGAGTTAGAAGTTAAGGAATGGTTGAGAAACCATCAATATTTTCGCAAGTGTGATTCCCGAAACCAATAACTACAAAGGCCTAGGGGAAAAATACACATACCGTTGTAATCGGGCCACTTTCTACTTTCAGATGCAACAGGAATTTCTCAAGTTCGTCAATCCGTACGCGAGATATGGGAGTTTGAAGTTAAGGAATGGTTGAGAAACCACCAAAATTTTCGCTGATTTGATACTCGAAACCAATAACTGGAATGGCCTAGGGGAAAAGTACACTTACCGTTGTAATCGGGCGAGTTTCTACTTTCAGATGCAACAGGAATTTCTCAAGTTCGTCAATCCGTACGCGAGATATGGGAGTTTGAAGTTAAGGAATGGTTGAGAAACCATCAAAATTTTCGCTGGTCTGATACTCGAAACCAATAACTGGAATGGCCTAGGGGAAAAGTACACACACCATTGCAATCGGGCGAGTGTCTACTTTCAGATGCAACAGGAATTTCTCGAGTTCGTCAATCCGTTCGCGAGATATGGGAGTTGGAAGTTAAGGAACGTTTGAGAAACCATCAAAATTTTCGCAAGTCTGATACTCGAAACCAATAACTACTATGGCCTAGGGCAAAAATACACATACCTTTGTAATCGGGCGAGTCTCTGCTTTCAGATGCAACAGGAATTTCTCGAGTTCGACAATCCGTTAGCGAGGTATGGGAGTTTGAAATTAAGGAACGCTTATGAAACCATCAAAATTTTCGCAAGTCTGATACTCGAAACCAATAACTACTATGGCCTAGGGCAAAAATACACATACCGTCGTAATCGGGCGAGTTTCTGCTTTCAGATGCAACAGGAATTTCTCGAGTTCGTCAATCCGTTCGCGAGATATGGGAGTTTGAAGTTAAGGAATGGTTGAGAAACCACCAAAATTTTCGCTGATTTGATACTCGAAACCAATAACTACAAAGGCCTAGGGGAAAAATACACATACCATTGTAATCGGGCGAGTTTCTACTTTCAGATGCAACAGGAATTTCTCGAGTTCGTCAATCCGTTCGCGAGATATGGGAGTTTGATGTTAAGGAACGCTTGAGCAACCGTCAAAATTTTCGCAAGTCTGATTCCCGAAACCAATAACTACAGAGGCCTAGGGGAAAAATACACATACCGTTGTAATCGGGCCACTTTCTACTTTCAGATGCAACAGGAATTTCTCAAGTTCGTCAATCCGTACGCGAGATATGGGAGTTTGAAGTTAAGGAATGGTTGAGAAACCACCAAAATTTTCGCTGATTTGATACTCGAAACCAATAACTGGAATGGCCTAGGGGAAAAGTTCACTTACCGTTGAAATCGGGCGAGTTTCTGCTTTCAGATGCAATAGGAATTTCTCGAATTGGTCAATCCGGTCGCGAGATATGGGAGTTGGAAGTTAAGGAATGGTTGAGAAACCATCAAAATTTATTCTCTGGTCTGATACTCGAAACCAATAACTGGCATGGCCTAGGGGAAAAGTACATACACCATTGTAATCGGGCGAGTTTCTACTTTCAGATGCAACAGGAATTTCTCGAGTTCGTCAATCCGTTCGCGAGATATGGGAGTTAGAAGTTAAGGAATGGTTGAGAAACCATCAATATTTTCGCAAGTCTGATTCCCGAAACCAATAACTACAAAGGCCTAGGGGAAAAATACAAATACCGTTGTAATCGGGCCACTTTCTACTTTCAGATGCAACAGGAATTTCTCAAGTTCGTCAATCCGTACGCGAGATATGGGAGTTTGAAGTTAAGGAATGGTTGAGAAACCACCAAAATTTTCGCTGATTTGATACTCGAAACCAATAACTGGAATGGCCTAGGGGAAAAGTACACTTACCGTTGTAATCGGGCGAGTTTCTACTTTCAGATGCAACAGGAATTTCTCGAGTTCGTCAATCCATTCGCGAGATATGGGAGTTAGAAGTTAAGGAATGGTTGAGAAACCATCAATATTTTCGCAAGTGTGATTCCCGAAACCAATAACTGGAATGGCCTAGGGGAAAAGTACACTTACCGTTGTAATCGGGCGAGTTTCTACTTTCAGATGCAACAGGAATTTCTCAAGTTCGTCAATCCGTACGCGAGATATGGGAGTTTGAAGTTAAGGAATGGTTGAGAAACCACCAAAATTTTCGCTGATTTGATACTCGAAACCAATAACTGGAATGGCCTAGGGGAAAAGTTCACTTACCGTTGAAATCGGGCGAGTTTCTGCTTTCAGATGCAATAGGAATTTCTCGAATTGGTTAATCCGGTCGCGAGATATGGGAGTTGGAAGTTAAGGAATGGTTGAGAAACCATCAAAATTTATTCTCTGGTCTGATACTCGAAACCAATAACTGGCATGGCCTAGGGGAAAAGTACATACACCATTGTAATCGGGCGAGTTTCTACTTTCAGATGCAACAGGAATTTCTCGAGTTCGTCAATCCGTTCGCGAGATATGGGAGTTAGAAGTTAAGGAATGGTTGAGAAACCATCAATATTTTCGCAAGTCTGATTCCCGAAACCAATAACTACAAAGGCCTAGGGGAAAAATACAAATACCGTTGTAATCGGGCCACTTTCTACTTTCAGATGCAACAGGAATTTCTCAAGTTCGTCAATCCGTACGCGAGATATGGGAGTTTGAAGTTAAGGAATGGTTGAGAAACCACCAAAATTTTCGCTGATTTGATACTCGAAACCAATAACTGGAATGGCCTAGGGGAAAAGTACACTTACCGTTGTAATCGGGCGAGTTTCTACTTTCAGATGCAACAGGAATTTCTCGAGTTCGTCAATCCATTCGCGAGATATGGGAGTTAGAAGTTAAGGAATGGTTGAGAAACCATCAATATTTTCGCAAGTGTGATTCCCGAAACCAATAACTACAAAGGCCTAGGGGAAAAATACACATACCGTTGTAATCGGGCCACTTTCTACTTTCAGATGCAACAGGAATTTCTCAAGTTCGTCAATCCGTACGCGAGATATGGGAGTTTGAAGTTAAGGAATGGTTGAGAAACCACCAAAATTTTCGCTGATTTGATACTCGAAACCAATAACTGGAATGGCCTAGGGGAAAAGTACACTTACCGTTGTAATCGGGCGAGTTTCTACTTTCAGATGCAACAGGAATTTCTCAAGTTCGTCAATCCGTACGCGAGATATGGGAGTTTGAAGTTAAGGAATGGTTGAGAAACCATCAAAATTTTCGCTGGTCTGATACTCGAAACCAATAACTGGAATGGCCTAGGGGAAAAGTACACACACCATTGCAATCGGGCGAGTGTCTACTTTCAGATGCAACAGGAATTTCTCGAGTTCGTCAATCCGTTCGCGAGATATGGGAGTTGGAAGTTAAGGAACGTTTGAGAAACCATCAAAATTTTCGCAAGTCTGATACTCGAAACCAATAACTACTATGGCCTAGGGCAAAAATACACATACCTTTGTAATCGGGCGAGTCTCTGCTTTCAGATGCAACAGGAATTTCTCGAGTTCGACAATCCGTTAGCGAGGTATGGGAGTTTGAAATTAAGGAACGCTTATGAAACCATCAAAATTTTCGCAAGTCTGATACTCGAAACCAATAACTACTATGGCCTAGGGCAAAAATACACATACCGTCGTAATCGGGCGAGTTTCTGCTTTCAGATGCAACAGGAATTTCTCGAGTTCGTCAATCCGTTCGCGAGATATGGGAGTTTGAAGTTAAGGAATGGTTGAGAAACCACCAAAATTTTCGCTGATTTGATACTCGAAACCAATAACTACAAAGGCCTAGGGGAAAAATACACATACCATTGTAATCGGGCGAGTTTCTACTTTCAGATGCAACAGGAATTTCTCGAGTTCGTCAATCCGTTCGCGAGATATGGGAGTTTGATGTTAAGGAACGCTTGAGCAACCGTCAAAATTTTCGCAAGTCTGATTCCCGAAACCAATAACTACAGAGGCCTAGGGGAAAAATACACATACCGTTGTAATCGGGCCACTTTCTACTTTCAGATGCAACAGGAATTTCTCAAGTTCGTCAATCCGTACGCGAGATATGGGAGTTTGAAGTTAAGGAATGGTTGAGAAACCACCAAAATTTTCGCTGATTTGATACTCGAAACCAATAACTGGAATGGCCTAGGGGAAAAGTTCACTTACCGTTGAAATCGGGCGAGTTTCTGCTTTCAGATGCAATAGGAATTTCTCGAATTGGTCAATCCGGTCGCGAGATATGGGAGTTGGAAGTTAAGGAATGGTTGAGAAACCATCAAAATTTATTCTCTGGTCTGATACTCGAAACCAATAACTGGCATGGCCTAGGGGAAAAGTACATACACCATTGTAATCGGGCGAGTTTCTACTTTCAGATGCAACAGGAATTTCTCGAGTTCGTCAATCCGTTCGCGAGATATGGGAGTTAGAAGTTAAGGAATGGTTGAGAAACCATCAATATTTTCGCAAGTCTGATTCCCGAAACCAATAACTACAAAGGCCTAGGGGAAAAATACAAATACCGTTGTAATCGGGCCACTTTCTACTTTCAGATGCAACAGGAATTTCTCAAGTTCGTCAATCCGTACGCGAGATATGGGAGTTTGAAGTTAAGGAATGGTTGAGAAACCACCAAAATTTTCGCTGATTTGATACTCGAAACCAATAACTGGAATGGCCTAGGGGAAAAGTACACTTACCGTTGTAATCGGGCGAGTTTCTACTTTCAGATGCAACAGGAATTTCTCGAGTTCGTCAATCCATTCGCGAGATATGGGAGTTAGAAGTTAAGGAATGGTTGAGAAACCATCAATATTTTCGCAAGTGTGATTCCCGAAACCAATAACTACAAAGGCCTAGGGGAAAAATACACATACCGTTGTAATCGGGCCACTTTCTACTTTCAGATGCAACAGGAATTTCTCAAGTTCGTCAATCCGTACGCGAGATATGGGAGTTTGAAGTTAAGGAATGGTTGAGAAACCACCAAAATTTTCGCTGATTTGATACTCGAAACCAATAACTGGAATGGCCTAGGGGAAAAGTACACTTACCGTTGTAATCGGGCGAGTTTCTACTTTCAGATGCAACAAGAATTTCTCAAGTTCGTCAATCCGTACGCGAGATATGGGAGTTTGAAGTTAAGGAATGGTTGAGAAACCATCAAAATTTTCGCTGGTCTGATACTCGAAACCAATAACTGGAATGGCCTAGGGGAAAAGTACACACACCATTGCAATCGGGCGAGTGTCTACTTTCAGATGCAACAGGAATTTCTCGAGTTCGTCAATCCGTTCGCGAGATATGGGAGTTGGAAGTTAAGGAACGTTTGAGAAACCATCAAAATTTTCGCAAGTCTGATACTCGAAACCAATAACTACTATGGCCTAGGGCAAAAATACACATACCTTTGTAATCGGGCGAGTCTCTGCTTTCAGATGCAACAGGAATTTCTCGAGTTCGACAATCCGTTAGCGAGGTATGGGAGTTTGAAATTAAGGAACGCTTAAGAAACCATCAAAATTTTCGCAAGTCTGATACTCGAAACCAATAACTACTATGGCCTAGGGCAAAAATACACATACCGTCGTAATCGGGCGAGTTTCTGCTTTCAGATGCAACAGGAATTTCTCGAGTTCGTCAATCCGTTCGCGAGATATGGGAGTTTGAAGTTAAGGAATGGTTGAGAAACCACCAAAATTTTCGCTGATTTGATACTCGAAACCAATAACTACAAAGGCCTAGGGGAAAAATACACATACCATTGTAATCGGGCGAGTTTCTACTTTCAGATGCAACAGGAATTTCTCGAGTTCGTCAATCCGTTCGCGAGATATGGGAGTTTGATGTTAAGGAACGCTTGAGCAACCGTCAAAATTTTCGCAAGTCTGATTCCCGAAACCAATAACTACAGAGGCCTAGGGGAAAAATACACATACCGTTGTAATCGTGCGAGTTTCTACTTTCAGATGCAACAGGAATTTCTCGAGTTCATCAATCCGTTCGCGAGATATGGGAGTTTGAAGTTAAGGAATGGTTGAGAAACCATCAAAATTTTCGCTGGTCTGATACTCGAAACCAATAACTGGAATGGCCTAGGGGAAAAGTACACACACCATTGCAATCGGGCGAGTTTCTACTTTCAGATGCAACAGGAATTTCTCGAGTTCGTCAATCCATTCGCGAGATATGGGAGTTTGAAGTTAAGGAATGGTTGAGAATCCATCAAAATTTTCGCAAGTCTGATACTCGAAACCAATTACTACTATGGCTTGGGGGAAAAGTACACACACCATTGTAATCGGGCGAGTGTCTACTTTCAGATGCAACAGGAATTTCTCGAGTTCGTCAATCCGTTCGCGAGATATGGGAGTTGGAAGTTAAGGAACGTTTGAGAGACCATCAAAATTTTCGCAAGTCTGATACTCGAAACCAATAACTACTATGGCCTAGGGCAAAAATACACATACCTTTGTAATCGGGCGAGTTTCTGCTTTCAGATGCAACAGGAATTTCTCGAGTTCGTCAATCCGTTCGCGAGATATGGGAGTTTGAAGTTAAGGAATGGTTGAGAAACCACCAAAATTTTCGCTGATTTGATACTCGAAACCAATAACTACAAAGGCCTAGGGGAAAAATACACATACCATTGTAATCGGGCGAGTTTCTACTTTCAGATGCAACAGGAATTTCTCGAGTTCGTCAATCCGTTCGCGAGATATGGGAGTTTGAAGTTAAGGAACGCTTGAGCAACCGTCAAAATTTTCGCAAGTCTGATTCCCGAAACCAATAACTACAAAGGCCTAGGGGAAAAATACACATACCGTTGTAATCGTGCGAGTTTCTACTTTCAGATGCAACAGGAATTTCTCGAGTTCATCAATCCGTTCGCGAGATATGGGAGTTCGAAGTTAAGGAATGGTTGAGAAACCATCAAAATTTTCTCTGGTTTGATTCTCGAAACCAATAACTGGAATGGCCTAGCGGAAAAGTACACACACCATTGTAATCGGGCCACTTTCTACTTTCAGATGCAACAGGAATTTCTCAAGTTCGTCAATCCGTTCGCGAGATATGGGAGTTTGAAGTTAAGGAATGATTGAGAAACCACCAAAATTTTCGCTGATTTGATACTCGAAACCAATAACTGGAATGGCCTAGGGGAAAAGTACACATACCGTTGAAATCGGGCGAGTTTCTGCTTTCAGATGCAATAGGAATTTCTCGAGTTCGTCAATCCGTTCGCGAGATATGGGAGTTTGAAGTTAAGGAATGGTTGAGAAACCATCAAAATTTTCGCAAGTCTGATACTCGAAACCAATAACTACTATGGCCTAGGGCAAAAATACACATACCGTCGTAATCGTGCGAGTTTCTGCTTTCAGATGCAACAGGAATTTCTCGAGTTCGTCAATCCGTTCGCGAGATATGGGAGTTTGAAGTTAAGGAATGGTTGAGAAACCACCAAAATTTTCGCTGATTTGATACACGAAACCAATAACTACAAAGGCCTAGGGGAAAAATACACATACCGTTGTAATCGTGCGAGTTTCTACTTTCAGATGCAACAGGAATTTCTCGAGTTCATCAATCCGTTCGCGAGATATGGGAGTTCGAAGTTAAGGAATGGTTGAGAAACCATCACAATTTTCTCTGGTCTGATTCTCGAAACCAATAACTGGAATGGCCTAGCGGAAAAGTACACACACCATTGTAATCGGGCCACTTTCTACTTTCAGATGCAACAGGAATTTCTCAAGTTCGTCAATCCGTTCGCGAGATATGGGAGTTTGAAGATAAGGAATGATTGAGAAACCACCAAAATTTTCGCTGATTTGATACTCGAAACCAATAACTGGAATGGCCTAGGGGAAAAGTACACATACCGTTGAAATCGGGCGAGTTTCTGCTTTCAGATGCAATAGGAATTTCTCGAATTCGTCAATCCGGTCGCGAGATATGGGAGTTGGAAGTTAAGGAATGGTTGAGAAACCATCAAAATTTATTCTCTGGTCTGATACTCGAAACCAATAACTGGAATGGCCTAGGGGAAAAGTACACACGCCATTGTAATCGGGCGAGATTCTACTTTCAGATGCAACAGGAATTTCTCGAGTTCGTCAATCCGTTCGCGAGGTATGGGAGTTAGAAGTTAAGGAATGGTTGAGAAACCATCAAAATTTTCGCAAGTCTGATTCCCGAAACCAATATCTACAAAGGCCTAGGGGAAAAATACACATACCGTTGTAATCGGTCGAGTTTCTACTTTCAGATGCAACAGGAATTTCTCGTGTTCGTCAATCTCTTCGCGAGATATGGAGGTTTGAAGTTAAGAAACGCTTGAGCAACTATCAAAATTTTCGCAAGTCTGATTCCCGAAACCAATAACTACAAAGGCCTAGGGGAAAAATACACATACTGTTGTAATCGGGCGAGTTTCTACTTTCAGATGCAACAGGAATTTCTCGAGTTCGTCAATCCATTCGCGAGATATGGGAGTTTGAAGTTAAGGAATGGTTGTGAATCCATCAAAATTTTCGCTGATTTGATACTCGAAACCAATAACTGGAATGGCCTAGGGGAAAAGTACACTTACCGTTGAAATCGGGCGAGCTTCTGCTTTCAGATGCAATAGGAATTTCTCGAATTCGTCATTCCGGTCGCGAGATATGGGAGATGGAAGTTAAGGAATGGTTGAGAAACCATCAAAATTTATTCTCTGGTCTGATACTCGAAACCAATAACTGGAATGGCCTAGGCGAAAAGTACACACACCATGGCAATCGGGTGAGTTTCTACTTTCAGATGCAACAGGAATTTCTCGAGTTCGTCAATCCATTCGCGAGATATGGGAGTTTGAAGTTAAGGAATGGTTGTGAATCCATCAAAATTTTCGCAAGTCTGATACTCGAAACCAATAACTACTATGGCTTGGGGGAAAAGTACACATACCTTTGTAATCGGGCGAGTCTCTGCTTTCAGATGCAACAGGAATTTCTCGAGTTCGACAATCCGTTAGCGAGGTATGGGAGTTTGAAATTAAGGAACGCTTGAGAAACCATCAAAATTTTCGCAAGTCTGATATTCGAAACCAATAACTACTATGGCCTAGGGCAAAAATACACATACCGTTGTAATCGGACGAGTTTCTGCTTTCAGATGCAACAGGAATTTCTCGAGTTCGTCAATCCGTTCGCGAGATATGGGAGTTTGATGTTAAGGAATGGTTGAGAAACCACCAAAATTTTCGCTGATTTGATACTCGAAACCAATAACTGGAATGGCCTAGGGGAAAAGTACACACACAATTGTAATCGGGCGAGTTTCTACTTTCAGATGCAACAGGAATTTCTCGAGTTCGTCAATCCATTCGCGAGATATGGGAGTTTGAAGTTAAGGAATGGTTGTGAATCCATCAAAATTTTCGCAAGTCTGATACTCGAAACCAATAACTACTATGGCTTGGGGGAAAAGTACACACACCATTGTAATCGGGCGAGTCTATGCTTTCAGATGCAACAGGAATTTCTCGAGTTCGAAAATCCGTTCGCGAGATATGGGAGTTTGAAATTGAGGAACGCTTGAGGAACCATCAAAATTTTCGCAAGTCTGATACTCGAAACCAATAACTACTATGGCCTAGGGCAAAAATACACATACCGTTGTAATCGGGCGAGTTTCTGCTTTCAGATGCAACAGGAATTTCTCGAGTTCGTCAATCCGTTCGCGAGATATGGGAGTTTGAAATTAAGGAATGGTTGAGAAACCATCAAAATTTTCGCAAGTCTGATACCCGAAACCAATAACTGGAATGGCCCATGGAAAAAGTACACATACCGTTGAAATCGGGCTAGTTTCTGCTTTCAGATGCAATAGGAATTACTCGAGTTCGTCAATCCGTTCGCGAGATATGGTAGTTTGAAATTAAGGAACGGTTGAGAAACCATCAAAATTTTCGCAAGTCTGATTCCCGAAACCAATAACTACAAAGGCCTAGGGGAAAAATACACTTACCGTTGAAATCGGGCGAGTTTCTGCTTTCTGATGCAATAGGAATTTCTCGAATTCGTCATTCCGGTCGCGAGATATGGGAGTTGGAAGTTAAGGAATGGTTGAGAAACCATCAAAATTTATTCTCTGGTCTGATACTCGAAACCAATAACTGGAATGGCCTAGGCGAAAAGTACACACACCATGGCAATCGGGCGAGTTTCTACTTTCAGATGCAACAGGAATTTCTCGAGTTCGTCAATCCATTCGCGAGATATGGGAGTTTGAAGTTAAGGAATGGTTGTGAATCCATCAACATTTTCGCAAGTCTGATACTCGAAACCAATAACTACTATGGCTTGGCGGAAAAGTACACACACCATTGTAATCGGGCGAGTCTATGCTTTCAGATGCAACAGGAATTTCTCGAGTTCGAAAATCCGTTCGCGAGATATGGGAGTTTGAAATTGAGGAACGCTTGAGGAACCATCAAAATTTTCGCAAGTCTGATACTCGAAACCAATAACTACTATGGCCTAGGGCAAAAATACACATACCGTTGTAATCGGGCGAGTTTCTGCTTTCAGATGCAACAGGAATTTCTCGAGTTCGTCAATCCGTTCGCGAGATATGGGAGTTTGAAATTAAGGAATGGTTGAGAAACCATCAAAATTTTCGCAAGTCTGATACCCGAAACCAATAACTACTATGGCCTAGGGCAAAAATACACATACCGTTGTAATCGGACGAGTTTCTGCTTTCAGATGCAACAGGAATTTCTCGAGTTCGTCAATCCGTTCGCGAGATATGGGAGTTTGATGTTAAGGAATGGTTGAGAAACCACCAAAATTTTCGCTGATTTGATACTCGAAACCAATAACTGGAATGGCCTAGGGGAAAAGTACACACACAATTGTAATCGGGCGAGTTTCTACTTTCAGATGCAACAGGAATTTCTCGAGTTCGTCAATCCATTCGCGAGATATGGGAGTTTGAAGTTAAGGAATGGTTGTGAATCCATCAAAATTTTCGCAAGTCTGATACTCGAAACCAATAACTACTATGGCTTGGGGGAAAAGTACACACACCATTGTAATCGGGCGAGTCTATGCTTTCAGATGCAACAGGAATTTCTCGAGTTCGAAAATCCGTTCGCGAGATATGGGAGTTTGAAATTGAGGAACGCTTGAGGAACCATCAAAATTTTCGCAAGTCTGATACTCGAAACCAATAACTACTATGGCCTAGGGCAAAAATACACATACCGTTGTAATCGGGCGAGTTTCTGCTTTCAGATGCAACAGGAATTTCTCGAGTTCGTCAATCCGTTCGCGAGATATGGGAGTTTGAAATTAAGGAATGGTTGAGAAACCATCAAAATTTTCGCAAGTCTGATACCCGAAACCAATAACTGGAATGGCCCATGGAAAAAGTACACATACCGTTGAAATCGGGCTAGTTTCTGCTTTCAGATGCAATAGGAATTACTCGAGTTCGTCAATCCGTTCGCGAGATATGGTAGTTTGAAATTAAGGAACGGTTGAGAAACCATCAAAATTTTCGCAAGTCTGATTCCCGAAACCAATAACTACAAATGCCTATGGGAAAAATACACATACCGTTGTAATCGAGCGAGTTTCTACTTTCAGATGCAACAGGAATGTCTCGAGTTCGTCAATCCGTTCGCGAGATATGGGAGTCTGAAGTTAAGGAATGGTTGAGAAACCATCAAAATTTTCGCTGGTCTGATACTCGAAACCAATAACTGGAATGGCCTAGGGGAAAAGTACACACACAATTGTAATCGGGCGAGTTTCTACTTTCAGATGCAACAGGAATTTCTCAAGTTCGTCAATCCGTACGCGAGATATGGGAGTTTGAAGTTAAGGAATGGTTGAGAAACCACCAAAATTTTCACTGATTTGATACTCGAAACCAATAACTGGAATGGCCTAGGGGAAAAGTACACTTACCGTTGAAATCGGGCGAGTTTCTGCTCTCAGGTGCAATAGGAATTTCTCGAATTCGTCAATCCGGTCGCGAGATATGGGAGTTGGAAGTTAAGGAATGGTTGAGAAACCATCAAAATTTATTCTCTGGTCTGATACTCGAAACCAATAACTGGAATGGCCTAGGGGAAAAGTACACACAGCATTGAAATCGGGCGAGTTTCTACTTTCAGATGCAACAGGAATTTCTCGAGTTCGTCAATCCGTTCGCGAGATATGGGAGTTAGAAGTTAAGGAATGGTTGAGAAACCATCAAAATTTTCGCAAGTCTGATTCCCGAAACCAATATCTACAAAGGCCTAGGGGAAAAATACACATACCGTTGTAATCGGGCGAGTTTCTACTTTCAGATGCAACAGGAATTTCTCGAGTTCGTCAATCAGTTCGCGAGATATGGGAGTTTGAAGTTAAGGAATGGTTGAGAAACCACCAAAATTTTCGCTGATTTGATACTCGAAACCAATAACAGGCATGGCCTAGGGGAAAAGTACACACACCATTGCAATCGGGCGAGTTTCTACTTTCAGATGCAACAGGAATTTCTCGAGTTCGTCAATCCGTTCGCGAGATATGGGAGTTTGAAATTAAGGAATGGTTGAGAAACCATCAAAATTTTCGCAAGTCTGATACCCGACACCAATAACTGGAATGGCCCATGGAAAAAGTACACATACCGTTGAAATCGGGCTAGTTTCTGCTTTCAGATGCAATAGGAATTACTCGAGTTCGTCAATCCGTTCGCGAGATATGGTAGTTTGAAATTAAGGAATGGTTGAGAAACCATCAAAATTTTCGCTGGTCTGATAATCGAAACCAATATCTGGAATGGCCTAGGGGAAATGTACACACACCATTGTAATCGGGCGAGTTTCTACTTTCAGATGCAACAGGAATTTCTCGAGTTCGTCAATCCGTTCGCGAGATATGGGAGTTTGAAGTTAAGGAACGCTTGAGCAACCATCAAAATTTTCGCAAGTCTGATTCCCGAAACCAATAACTACTATGGCCTAGGGCAAAAATAGACATACCTTTGTATTCGGGCGAGTCTCTGCTTTCAGATGCAACAGGAATTTCTCGAGTTCGACAATCCGTTAGCGAGGTATGGGAGTTTGAAATTAAGGAACGCTTGAGAAACCATCAAAATTTTCGCAAGTCTAATACTCGAAACCAATAACTACTATGGCCTAGGGCAAAAATACACATACCGTTGTAATCGGGCGAGTTTCTGCTTTCAGATGCAACAGGAATTTCTCGAGTTCGTCAATCCGTTCGCGAGATATGGGAGTTTGAAGTTAAGGAATGGTTGAGAAACCACCAAAATTTTCGCTGATTTGATACTCGAAATTAATAACTACAAAGGCCTAGGGGAAAAATACACATACCGTTGTAATCGGGCGAGTTTCTACTTTCAGATGCAACAGGAATTTCTCGAGTTCGTCAATCCATTCGCGAGATATGGGAGTTAGAAGTTAAGGAATGGTTGAGAAACCATCAAAATTTTCGCAAGTCTGATTCCCGAAACCAATAACTACAAAGGCCTAGGGGGAAAATACACATACCGTTGTAATCGGGCCACTTTCTACTTTCAGATGCAACAGGAATTTCTCAAGTTCGTCAATCCGTACGCGAGATATGGGAGTTTGAAGTTAAGGAATGGTTGAGAAACCACCAAAATTTTCGCTGATTTGATACTCGAAACCAATAACTGGAATGGCCTAGGGGAAAAGTTCACTTACCGTTGAAATCGGGCGAGTTTCTGCTTTCAGATGCAATAGGAATTTCTCGAATTGGTCAATCCGGTCGCGAGATATGGGAGTTGGAAGTTAAGGAATGGTTGAGAAACCATCAAAATTTATTCTCTGGTCTGATACTCGAAACCAATAACTGGCATGGCCTAGGGGAAAAGTACATACACCATTGTAATCGGGCGAGTTTCTACTTTCAGATGCAACAGGAATTTCTCGAGTTCGTCAATCCGTTCGCGAGATATGGGAGTTAGAAGTTAAGGAATGGTTGAGAAACCATCAATATTTTCGCAAGTCTGATTCCCGAAACCAATAACTACAAAGGCCTAGGGGAAAAATACAAATACCGTTGTAATCGGGCCACTTTCTACTTTCAGATGCAACAGGAATTTCTCAAGTTCGTCAATCCGTACGCGAGATATGGGAGTTTGAAGTTAAGGAATGGTTGAGAAACCACCAAAATTTTCGCTGATTTGATACTCGAAACCAATAACTGGAATGGCCTAGGGGAAAAGTACACTTACCGTTGTAATCGGGCGAGTTTCTACTTTCAGATGCAACAGGAATTTCTCGAGTTCGTCAATCCATTCGCGAGATATGGGAGTTAGAAGTTAAGGAATGGTTGAGAAACCATCAATATTTTCGCAAGTGTGATTCCCGAAACCAATAACTACAAAGGCCTAGGGGAAAAATACACATACCGTTGTAATCGGGCCACTTTCTACTTTCAGATGCAACAGGAATTTCTCAAGTTTGTCAATCCGTACGCGAGATATGGGAGTTTGAAGTTAAGGAATGGTTGAGAAACCACCAAAATTTTCGCTGATTTGATACTCGAAACCAATAACTGGAATGGCCTAGGGGAAAAGTACACTTACCGTTGTAATCGGGCGAGTGTCTACTTTCAGATGCAACAGGAATTTCTCGAGTTCGTCAATCCGTTCGCGAGATATGGGAGTTGGAAGTTAAGGAACGTTTGAGAAACCATCAAAATTTTCGCAAGTCTGATACTCGAAACCAATAACTACTATGGCCTAGGGCAAAAATACACATACCTTTGTAATCGGGCGAGTCTCTGCTTTCAGATGCAACAGGAATTTCTCGAGTTCGACAATCCGTTAGCGAGGTATGGGAGTTTGAAATTAAGGAACGCTTAAGAAACCATCAAAATTTTCGCAAGTCTGATACTCGAAACCAATAACTACTATGGCCTAGGGCAAAAATACACATACCGTCGTAATCGGGCGAGTTTCTGCTTTCAGATGCAACAGGAATTTCTCGAGTTCGTCAATCCGTTCGCGAGATATGGGAGTTTGAAGTTAAGGAATGGTTGAGAAACCACCAAAATTTTCGCTGATTTGATACTCGAAACCAATAACTACAAAGGCCTAGGGGAAAAATACACATACCATTGTAATCGGGCGAGTTTCTACTTTCAGATGCAACAGGAATTTCTCGAGTTCGTCAATCCGTTCGCGAGATATGGGAGTTTGAAGTTAAGGAACGCTTGAGCAACCGTCAAAATTTTCGCAAGTCTGATTCCCGAAACCAATAACTACAGAGGCCTAGGGGAAAAATACACATACCGTTGTAATCGTGCGAGTTTCTACTTTCAGATGCAACAGGAATTTCTCGAGTTCATCAATCCGTTCGCGAGATATGGGAGTTTGAAGTTAAGGAATGGTTGAGAAACCATCAAAATTTTCGCTGGTCTGATACTCGAAACCAATAACTGGAATGGCCTAGGGGAAAAGTACACACACCATTGCAATCGGGCGAGTTTCTACTTTCAGATGCAACAGGAATTTCTCGAGTTCGTCAATCCATTCGCGAGATATGGGAGTTTGAAGTTAAGGAATGGTTGAGAATCCATCAAAATTTTCGCAAGTCTGATACTCGAAACCAATTACTACTATGGCTTGGGGGAAAAGTACACACACCATTGTAATCGGGCGAGTGTCTACTTTCAGATGCAACAGGAATTTCTCGAGTTCGTCAATCCGTTCGCGAGATATGGGAGTTGGAAGTTAAGGAACGTTTGAGAGACCATCAAAATTTTCGCAAGTCTGATACTCGAAACCAATAACTACTATGGCCTAGGGCAAAAATACACATACCTTTGTAATCGGGCGAGTCTCTGCTTTCAGTTGCAACAGGAATTTCTCGAGTTCGACAATCCGTTAGCGAGGTATGGGAGTTTGAAATTAAGGAACGCTTGAGAAACCATCAAAATTTTCGCAAGTCTGATACTCGAAACCAATAACTACTATGGCCTAGGGCAAAAATACACATACCGTCGTAATCGGGCGAGTTTCTGCTTTCAGATGCAACAGGAATTTCTCGAGTTCGTCAATCCGTTCGCGAGATATGGGAGTTTGAAGTTAAGGAATGGTTGAGAAACCACCAAAATTTTCGCTGATTTGATACTCGAAACCAATAACTACAAAGGCCTAGGGGAAAAATACACATACCATTGTAATCGGGCGAGTTTCTACTTTCAGATGCAACAGGAATTTCTCGAGTTCGTCAATCCGTTCGCGAGATATGGGAGTTTGAAGTTAAGGAACGCTTGAGCAACCGTCAAAATTTTCGCAAGTCTGATTCCCGAAACCAATAACTACAAAGGCCTAGGGGAAAAATACACATACCGTTGTAATCGTGCGAGTTTCTACTTTCAGATGCAACAGGAATTTCTCGAGTTCATCAATCCGTTCGCGAGATATGGGAGTTCGAAGTTAAGGAATGGTTGAGAAACCATCAAAATTTTCTCTGGTTTGATTCTCGAAACCAATAACTGGAATGGCCTAGCGGAAAAGTACACACACCATTGTAATCGGGCCACTTTCTACTTTCAGATGCAACAGGAATTTCTCAAGTTCGTCAATCCGTTCGCGAGATATGGGAGTTTGAAGTTAAGGAATGATTGAGAAACCACCAAAATTTTCGCTGATTTGATACTCGAAACCAATAACTGGAATGGCCTAGGGGAAAAGTACACATACCGTTGAAATCGGGCGAGTTTCTGCTTTCAGATGCAATAGGAATTTCTCGAGTTCGTCAATCCGTTCGCGAGATATGGGAGTTTGAAGTTAAGGAATGGTTGAGAAACCATCAAAATTTTCGCAAGTCTGATACTCGAAACCAATAACTACTATGGCCTAGGGCAAAAATACACATACCGTCGTAATCGTGCGAGTTTCTGCTTTCAGATGCAACAGGAATTTCTCGAGTTCGTCAATCCGTTCGCGAGATATGGGAGTTTGAAGTTAAGGAATGGTTGAGAAACCACCAAAATTTTCGCTGATTTGATACACGAAACCAATAACTACAAAGGCCTAGGGGAAAAATACACATACCGTTGTAATCGTGCGAGTTTCTACTTTCAGATGCAACAGGAATTTCTCGAGTTCATCAATCCGTTCGCGAGATATGGGAGTTCGAAGTTAAGGAATGGTTGAGAAACCATCACAATTTTCTCTGGTCTGATTCTCGAAACCAATAACTGGAATGGCCTAGCGGAAAAGTACACACACCATTGTAATCGGGCCACTTTCTACTTTCAGATGCAACAGGAATTTCTCAAGTTCGTCAATCCGTTCGCGAGATATGGGAGTTTGAAGATAAGGAATGATTGAGAAACCACCAAAATTTTCGCTGATTTGATACTCGAAACCAATAACTGGAATGGCCTAGGGGAAAAGTACACATACCGTTGAAATCGGGCGAGTTTCTGCTTTCAGATGCAATAGGAATTTCTCGAATTCGTCAATCCGGTCGCGAGATATGGGAGTTGGAAGTTAAGGAATGGTTGAGAAACCATCAAAATTTATTCTCTGGTCTGATACTCGAAACCAATAACTGGAATGGCCTAGGGGAAAAGTACACACGCCATTGTAATCGGGCGAGATTCTACTTTCAGATGCAACAGGAATTTCTCGTGTTCGTCAATCTCTTCGCGAGATATGGAGGTTTGAAGTTAAGATACGCTTGAGCAACTATCAAAATTTTCGCAAGTCTGATTCCCGAAACCAATAACTACAAAGGCCTAGGGGAAAAATACACATACTGTTGTAATCGGGCGAGTTTCTACTTTCAGATGCACCAGGAATTTCTCGAGTTCGTCAATCCGTTCGCGAGATATGGGAGTTTGAAGTTAAGGAATGGTTGAGAAACCATCAAAATTTTCGCTGGTCTGATACTCGAAACCAATAACTACAAAGGCCTAGGGGAAAAATACACATACCGTTGTAATCGGGCGAGTTTCTACTTTCAGATGCAACAGGAATTTCTCGAGTTCGTCAATCCGTTCGCGAGATATGGGAGTTTGAAGTTAAGGAATGGTTGAGAAACCATCAAAATTTTCGCTGGTCTGATAGTCGAAACCAATAACTGGAATGGCCTAGGGGAAAAGTACACACACCATTGCAATCGGGCGAGTTTCTACTTTCGGTTGCAACAGGAATTTCTCGAGTTCGTCAATCCATTCGCGAGATATGGGAGTTTGAAGTTAAGGAATGGTTGAGAATCCATCAAAATTTTCGCAAGTCTGATACTCGAAACCAATAACTACTATGGCTTGGGGGAAAAGTACACACACCATTGTAATCGGGCGAGTGTCTACTTTCAGATGCAACAGGAATTTCTCGAGTTCGTCAATCCGTTCGCGAGATATGGGAGTTGGAAGTTAAGGAACGTTTGAGAAACCATCAAAATTTTCGCAAGTCTGATACTCGAAACCAATAACTACTATGGCCTAGGGCAAAAATACACATACCTTTGTAATCGGGCGAGTCTCTGCTTTCAGATGCAACAGGAATTTCTCGAGTTCGACAATCCGTTAGCGAGATATGGTAGTTAGAAGTTAAGGAATGGTTGAGAAACCATCAAAATTTTCGCAAGTCTGATTCCCGAAACCAATATCTACAAAGGCCTAGGGGAAAATTACGCATACCGTTGTAATCGGTCGAGTTTCTACTTTCAGATGCAACAGGAATTTCTCGTGTTCGTCAATCTGTTCGCGAGATATGGTAGTTTGAAGATAAGGAACGCTTGAGCAACCATCAAAATTTTCGCAAGTCTGATTCCCGAAACCAATAACTACAAAGGCCTAGGGGAAAAATACACATACCGTTGTAATCGGGCGAGTTTCTACTTTCAGATGCAACAGGAATTTCTCGAGTTCGACAATCCGTTAGCGAGGTATGGGAGTTGGAAGTTAAGGAACGTTTGAGAAACCATCAAAATTTTCGCAAGTCTGATACTCGAAACCAATAACTACGATGGCCTAGGGCAAAAATACACATACCATTGTAATCGGGCGAGTTTCTACTTTCAGATGCAACAGGAATTTCTCGAATTCGTCAATCCGTTCGCGAGATATGGGAGTTAGAAGTTAAGGAATGGTTGAGAAACCATCAAAATTGTCGCAAGTCTGATTCCCGAAACCAATATCCACAAAGGCCTAGGGGAAAAATACGCATACCGTTGTAATCGGTCGAGTTTCTACTTTCAGATGCAACAGGAATTTCTCGAGTTCGTCAATCCGTTCGCGAGATATGGGAGTATTGAAGTTAAGGAATGGTTGAGAAACCACCAAAATTTTCGCTGATTTGATACTCGAAACCAATAACTACAAAGGCCTAGGGGAAAAATACACATACCGTTGTAATCGGGCGAGTTTCTACTTTCAGATGCAACAGGAATTTCTCGAGTTCGTCAATCCATTCGCGAGATATGGGAGTTAGTAGTTAAGGAATGGTTGAGAAACCATCAAAATTTTCGCAAGTCTGATTCCCGAAACCAATAACTACAAAGGCCTAGGGGAAAAATACACATACCGTTGTAATCGGGCCACTTTCTACTTTCAGATGCAACAGGAATTTCTCAAGTTCGTCAATCCGTACGCGAGATATGGGATTTTGAAGTTAAGGAATGGTTGAGGAACCACCAAAATTTTCGCTGATTTGATACTCGAAACCAATAACTGGAATGGCCTAGGGGAAAAGTACACCTACCGTTGAAATCGGGCGAGTTTCTGCTTTCAGATGCAATAGGAATTTCTCGAATTCGTCAATCCGGTCGCGAGATATGGGAGTTGGAAGTTAAGGAATGGTTGAGAAACCATCAAAATTTATTCTCTGGTCTGATACTCGAAACCAATAACTGGAATGGCCTAGGGGAAAAGTACATACACCATTGTAATCGGGCGAGTTTCTACTTTCAGATGCAACAGGAATTTCTCGAGTTCGTCAATCCGTTCGCGAGATATGGGAGTTAGAAGTTAAGGAATGGTTGAGAAACCATCAATATTTTCGCAAGTCTGATTCCCGAAACCAATAACTACAAAGGCCTAGGGGAAAAATACACATACCGTTGTAATCGGGCCACTTTCTACTTTCAGATGCAACAGGAATTTCTCAAGTTCGTCAATCCGTACGCGAGATATGGGAGTTTGAAGTTAAGGAATGGTTGAGAAACCACCAAAATTTTCGCTGATTTGATACTCGAAACCAATAACTGGAATGGCCTAGGGGAAAAGTACACTTACCGTTGTAATCGGGCGAGTTTCTACTTTCAGATGCAACAGGAATTTCTCGAGTTCGTCAATCCATTCGCGAGATATGGGAGTTAGAAGTTAAGGAATGGTTGAGAAACCATCAAAATTTTCGCAAGTCTGATACTCGAAACCAATAACTACTATGGCTTGGGTGAAAAGTACACACACCATTGTATTCGGGCGAGTCTCTGCTTTCAGATGCAACAGGAATTTCTCGAGTTCGACAATCCGTTAGTGAGGTATGGGAGTTGGAAGTTAAGGAACGCTTGAGAAACCATCAAAATTTTCGCAAGTCTGATACTCGAAACCAATAACTACTATGGCCTAGGGCAAAAATACACATACCATTGTAATCGGGCGAGTTTCTACTTTCAGATGCAACAGGAATTTCTCGAGTTCGTCAATCCATTCGCGAGATATGGGAGTTAGAAGTTAAGGAATGGTTGAGAAACCATCAAAATTTTGGCAAGTCTGATTCCCGAAACCAATAACTACAAAGGCCTAGGGGAAAAATACACATACCGTTGTAATCGGGCCACTTTCTACTTTCAGATGCAACAGGACTTTCTCAAGTTCGTCAATCCGTACGCGAGATATGGGAGTTTGAAGTTAAGGAACGCTTGAACAACCATAAAAATATTCGCAAGTCTGATACTGGAAACCAATAACTACTATGGCTTGGGTGAAAAGTACACACACCATTGTAATCGGGCGAGTCTCTGCTTTCAGATGCAACAGGAATTTCTCGAGTTCGTCAATCCGTACGCGAGATATGGGATTTTGAAGTTAAGGAATGGTTGAGGAACCATCAAAATTTATTCTCTGGTCTGATACTCGAAACCAATAACTACAAAGGCCTAGGGGAAAAATACACATACCGTTGTAATCGGGCCACTTTCTACTTTCAGATGCAACAGGAATTTCTCAAGTTCGTCAATCCGTACGCGAGATATGGGATTTTGAAGTTAAGGAATGGTTGAGGAACCACCAAAATTTTCGCTGATTTGATACTCGAAACCAATAACTGGAATGGCCTAGGGGAAAAGTACACTTACCGTTGAAATCGGGCGAGTTTCTGCTTTCAGATGCAATAGGAATTTCTCGAATTCGTCAATCCGGTCGCGAGATATGGGAGTTGGAATTTAAGGAATGGTTGAGAAACCATCAATATTTATTCTCTGGTCTGATACTCGAAACCAATAACTGGAATGGCCTAGGGGAAAAGTACATACACCATTGTAATCGGGCGAGTTTCTACTTTCAGATGCAACAGGAATTTCTCGAGTTCGTCAATCCGTTCGCGAGATATGGGAGTTAGAAGTTAAGGAATGGTTGAGAAACCATCATTATTTTCGCAAGTCTGATTCCCGAAACCAATAACTACAAAGGCCTAGGGGAAAAATACACATACCGTTGTAATCGGGCCACTTTCTACTTTCAGATGCAACAGGAATTTCTCAAGTTCGTAAATCCGTACGCGAGATATGGGATTTTGAAGTTAAGGAATGGTTGAGGAACCACCAAAATTTTCGCTGATTTGATACTCGAAACCAATAACTGGAATGGCCTAGGGGAAAAGTACACTTACCGTTGAAATCGGGCGAGTTTCTGCTTTCAGATGCAATAGGAATTTCTCGAATTCGTCAATCCGGTCGCGAGATATGGGAGTTGGAAGTTAAGGAATGGTTGAGAAACCATCAATATTTATTCTCTGGTCTGATACTCGAAACCAATAACTGGAATGGCCTAGGGGAAAAGTACATACACCATTGTAATCGGGCGAGTTTCTACTTTCAGATGCAACAGGAATTTCTCGAGTTCGTCAATCCGTTCGCGAGATATGGGAGTTAGAAGTTAAGGAATGGTTGAGAAACCATCATTATTTTCGCAAGTCTGATTCCCGAAACCAATAACTACAAAGGCCTAGGGGAAAAATACACATACCGTTGTAATCGGGCCACTTTCTACTTTCAGATGCAACAGGACTTTCTCAAGTTCGTCAATCCGTACGCGAGATATGGGAGTTTGAAGTTAAGGAACGCTTGAACAACCATAAAAATATTCGCAAGTCTGATACTGGAAACCAATAACTACTATGGCTTGGGTGAAAAGTACACACACCATTGTAATCGGGCGAGTCTCTGCTTTCAGATGCAACAGGAATTTCTCGAGTTCGACAATCCGTTAGCGAGGTATGGGAGTTGGAAGTTAAGGAACGTTTGAGAAACCATCAAAATTTTCGCAAGTCTGATACTCGAAACCAATAACTACTATGGCCTAGGGCAAAAATACACATACCTTTGTAATCGGGCGAGTCTCTGCTTTCAGATGCAACAGGAATTTCTCGAGTTCGACAATCCGTTAGCGAGGTATGGGAGTTTGAAATTAAGGAACGCTTGAGAAACCATCAAAATTTTCGCAAGTCTGATACTCGAAACCAATAACTACTATGGCCTAGAGCAAAAATACACATACCATTGTAATCGGGCGAGTTTCTACTTTCAGATGCAACAGGAATTTCTCGAGTTCGTCAATCCGTTCGCGAGATATGGGAGTTTGATGTTAAGGACCGCTTGAGCAACCGTCAAAATTTTCGCAAGTCTGATTCCCGAAACCAATAACTACAAAGGCCTAGGGGAAAAATACACATACCGTTGTAATCGTGCGAGTTTCTACTTTCAGATGCAACAGGAATTTCTCGAGTTCATCAATCCGTTCGCGAGATATGGGAGTTCGAAGTTAAGGAATGGTTGAGAAACCATCAAAATTTTCTCTGGTCTGATTCTCGAAACCAATAACTGGAATGGCCTAGCGGAAAAGTACACACACCATTGTAATCGGGCCACTTTCTACTTTCAGATGCAACAGGAATTTCTCGTGTTCGTCAATCTCTTCGCGAGATATGGAGGTTTGAAGTTAAGAAACGCTTGAGCAACTATCAAAATTTTCGCAAGTCTGATTCCCGAAACCAATAACTACAAAGGCCTAGGGGAAAAATACACATACTGTTGTAATCGGGCGAGTTTCTACTTTCAGATGCACCAGGAATTTCTCGAGTTCGTCAATCCGTTCGCGAGATATGGGAGTTTGAAGTTAAGGAATGGTTGAGAAACCATCAAAATTTTCGCTGGTCTGATACTCGAAACCAATAACTACAAAGGCCTAGGGGAAAAATGCACATACCGTTGTAATCGGGCGAGTTTCTACTTTCAGATGCAACAGGAATTTCTCGAGTTCGTCAATCCGTTCGCGAGATATGGGAGTTTGAAGTTAAGGAATGGTTGAGAAACCATCAAAATTTTCGCTGGTCTGATAGTCGAAACCAATAACTGGAATGGCCTAGGGGAAAAGTACACACACCATTGCAATCGGGCGAGTTTCTACTTTCGGTTGCAACAGGAATTTCTCGAGTTCGTCAATCCATTCGCGAGATATGGGAGTTTGAAGTTAAGGAATGGTTGAGAATCCATCAAAATTTTCGCAAGTCTGATACTCGAAACCAATAACTACTATGGCTTGGGGGAAAAGTACACACACCATTGTAATCGGGCGAGTGTCTACTTTCAGATGCAACAGGAATTTCTCGAGTTCGTCAATCCGTTCGCGAGATATGGGAGTTGGAAGTTAAGGAACGTTTGAGAAACCATCAAAATTTTCGCAAGTCTGATACTCGAAACCAATAACTACTATGGCCTAGGGCAAAAATACACATACCTTTGTAATCGGGCGAGTCTCTGCTTTCAGATGCAACAGGAATTTCTCGAGTTCGACAATCCGTTAGCGAGATATGGTAGTTAGAAATTAAGGAATGGTTGAGAAACCATCAAAATTTTCGCAAGTCTGATTCCCGAAACCAATATCTACAAAGGCCTAGGGGAAAATTACGCATACCGTTGTAATCGGTCGAGTTTCTACTTTCAGATGCAACAGGAATTTCTCGTGTTCGTCAATCTGTTCGCGAGATATGGTAGTTTGAAGATAAGGAACGCTTGAGCAACCATCAAAATTTTCGCAAGTCTGATTCCCGAAACCAATAACTACAAAGGCCTAGGGGAAAAATACACATACCGTTGTAATCGGGCGAGTTTCTACTTTCAGATGCAACAGGAATTTCTCGAGTTCGACAATCCGTTAGCGAGGTATAGGAGTTGGAAGTTAAGGAACGTTTGAGAAACCATCAAAATTTTCGCAAGTCTGATACTCGAAACCAATAACTACGATGGCCTAGGGCAAAAATACACATACCATTGTAATCGGGCGAGTTTCTACTTTCAGATGCAACAGGAATTTCTCGAATTCGTCAATCCGTTCGCGAGATATGGGAGTTAGAAGTTAAGGAATGGTTGAGAAACCATCAAAATTGTCGCAAGTCTGATTCCCGAAACCAATATCCACAAAGGCCTAGGGGAAAAATACGCATACCGTTGTAATCGGTCGAGTTTCTACTTTCAGATGCAACAGGAATTTCTCGAGTTCGTAAATCCGTTCGCGAGATATGGGAGTATTGAAGTTAAGGAATGGTTGAGAAACCACCAAAATTTTCGCTGATTTGATACTCGAAACCAATAACTACAAAGGCCTAGGGGAAAAATACACATACCGTTGTAATCGGGCGAGTTTCTACTTTCAGATGCAACAGGAATTTCTCGAGTTCGTCAATCCATTCGCGAGATATGGGAGTTAGAAGTTAAGGAATGGTTGAGAAACCATCAAAATTTTCGCAAGTCTGATTCCCGAAACCAATAACTACAAAGGCCTAGGGGAAAAATACACATACCGTTGTAATCGGGCCACTTTCTACTTTCAGATGCAACAGGAATTTCTCAAGTTCGTCAATCCGTACGCGAGATATGGGATTTTGAAGTTAAGGAATGGTTGAGGAACCACCAAAATTTTCGCTGATTTGATACTCGAAACCAATAACTGGAATGGCCTAGGGGAAAAGTACACTTACCGTTGAAATCGGGCGAGTTTCTGCTTTCAGATGCAATAGGAATTTCTCGAATTCGTCAATCCGGTCGCGAGATATGGGAGTTGGAAGTTAAGGAATGGTTGAGAAACCATCAAAATTTATTCTCTGGTCTGATACTCGAAACCAATAACTGGAATGGCCTAGGGGAAAAGTACACTTACCGTTGTAATCGGGCGAGTTTCTACTTTCAGATGCAACAGGAATTTCTCGAGTTCGTCAATCCATTCGCGAGATATGGGAGTTAGAAGTTAAGGAATGGTTGAGAAACCATCAAAATTTTCGCAAGTCTGATACTCGAAACCAATAACTACTATGGCTTGGGTGAAAAGTACACACACCATTGTATTCGGGCGAGTCTCTGCTTTCAGATGCAACAGGAATTTCTCGAGTTCGACAATCCGTTAGTGAGGTATGGGAGTTGGAAGTTAAGGAACGCTTGAGAAACCATCAAAATTTTCGCAAGTCTGATACTCGAAACCAATAACTACTATGGCCTAGGGCAAAAATACACATACCATTGTAATCGGGCGAGTTTCTACTTTCAGATGCAACAGGAATTTCTCGAGTTCGTCAATCCATTCGCGAGATATGGGAGTTAGAAGTTAAGGAATGGTTGAGAAACCATCAAAATTTTCGCAAGTCTGATACTCGAAACCAATAACTACTATGGCTTGGGTGAAAAGTACACACACCATTGTATTCGGGCGAGTCTCTGCTTTCAGATGCAATAGGAATTTCTCGAATTCGTCAATCCGGTCGCGAGATATGGGAGTTGGAAGTTAAGGAATGGTTGAGAAACCATCAAAATTTATTCTCTGGTCTGATACTCGAAACCAATAACTACTATGGCCTAGGGGAAAAGTACACACACCATTGTAATCGGGCGAGTTTCTGCTTTCAAATGCAACAGGAATTTCTCGAGTTCGTCAATCCGTTCGCAAGGTATGGGAGTTTGAAGTTAAGGAACGCTTGAGCAACCATCAAAATTTTCGCAAGTCTGATACTCGAAACCAATAACTACTATGGCCTAGGGGAAAAGTACACACACCATTGTTATCGGGTGGGTTTCTAGTTTCAGATGCAACAGGAATTTCTCGAGTTCGACAATCCGTTCGCGAGATATGGGAGTTTTAAGTTAAGGAACGCTTGAGCAACCATCAAAATTTTCGCAAGTCTGATACCCGAAACCAATAACTACAAAGGCCTAGGGGAAAAATACACATACCGTTGTAATCGGGCGAGTTTCTACTTTCAGATGCAACAGGAATTTCTCGAGTTCGTCAATCCATTCGCAAGATATGGGAGTTAGAAGTTAAGGAATGGTTGAGGAACCACCAAAATTTTCGCTGATTTGATACTCGAAACCAATAACTGGAATGGCCTAGGGGAAAAGTACACTTACCGTTGAAATCGGGCGAGTTTCTGCTTTCAGATGCAATAGGAATTTCTCGAATTCGTCAATCCGGTCGCGAGATATGGGAGTTGGAATTTAAGGAATGGTTGAGAAACCATCAATATTTATTCTCTGGTCTGATACTCGAAACCAATAACTGGAATGGCCTAGGGGAAAAGTACATACACCATTGTAATCGGGCGAGTTTCTACTTTCAGATGCAACAGGAATTTCTCGAGTTCGTCAATCCGTTCGCGAGATATGGGAGTTAGAAGTTAAGGAATGGTTGAGAAACCATCATTATTTTCGCAAGTCTGATTCCCGAAACCAATAACTACAAAGGCCTAGGGGAAAAATACACATACCGTTGTAATCGGGCCACTTTCTACTTTCAGATGCAACAGGAATTTCTCAAGTTCGTCAATCCGTACGCGAGATATGGGATTTTGAAGTTAAGGAATGGTTGAGGAACCACCAAAATTTTCGCTGATTTGATACTCGAAACCAATAACTGGAATGGCCTAGGGGAAAAGTACACTTACCGTTGAAATCGGGCGAGTTTCTGCTTTCAGATGCAATAGGAATTTCTCGAATTCGTCAATCCGGTCGCGAGATATGGGAGTTGGAAGTTAAGGAATGGTTGAGAAACCATCAATATTTATTCTCTGGTCTGATACTCGAAACCAATAACTGGAATGGCCTAGGGGAAAAGTACATACACCATTGTAATCGGGCGAGTTTCTACTTTCAGATGCAACAGGAATTTCTCGAGTTCGTCAATCCGTTCGCGAGATATGGGAGTTAGAAGTTAAGGAATGGTTGAGAAACCATCATTATTTTCGCAAGTCTGATTCCCGAAACCAATAACTACAAAGGCCTAGGGGAAAAATACACATACCGTTGTAATCGGGCCACTTTCTACTTTCAGATGCAACAGGAATTTCTCAAGTTCGTCAATCCGTACGCGAGATATGGGATTTTGAAGTTAAGGAATGGTTGAGGAACCACCAAAATTTTCGCTGATTTGATACTCGAAACCAATAACTGGAATGGCCTAGGGGAAAAGTACACTTACCGTTGAAATCGGGCGAGTTTCTGCTTTCAGATGCAATAGGAATTTCTCGAATTCGTCAATCCGGTCGCGAGATATGGGAGTTGGAAGTTAAGGAATGGTTGAGAAACCATCAATATTTATTCTCTGGTCTGATACTCGAAACCAATAACTGGAATGGCCTAGGGGAAAAGTACATACACCATTGTAATCGGGCGAGTTTCTACTTTCAGATGCAACAGGAATTTCTCGAGTTCGTCAATCCGTTCGCGACATATGGGAGTTAGAAGTTAAGGAATGGTTGAGAAACCATCATTATTTTCGCAAGTCTGATTCCCGAAACCAATAACTACAAAGGCCTAGGGGAAAAATACACATACCGTTGTAATCGGGCCACTTTCTACTTTCAGATGCAACAGGAATTTCTCAAGTTCGTCAATCCGTACGCGAGATATGGGATTTTGAAGTTAAGGAATGGTTGAGGAACCACCAAAATTTTCGCTGATTTGATACTCGAAACCAATAACTGGAATGGCCTAGGGGAAAAGTACACTTACCGTTGAAATCGGGCGAGTTTCTGCTTTCAGATGCAATAGGAATTTCTCGAATTCGTCAATCCGGTCGCGAGATATGGGAGTTGGAAGTTAAGGAATGGTTGAGAAACCATCAATATTTATTCTCTGGTCTGATACTCGAAACCAATAACTGGAATGGCCTAGGGGAAAAGTACATACACCATTGTAATCGGGCGAGTTTCTACTTTCAGATGCAACAGGAATTTCTCGAGTTCGTCAATCCGTTCGCGAGATATGGGAGTTAGAAGTTAAGGAATGGTTGAGAAACCATCATTATTTTCGCAAGTCTGATTCCCGAAACCAATAACTACAAAGGCCTAGGGGAAAAATACACATACCGTTGTAATCGGGCCACTTTCTACTTTCAGATGCAACAGGACTTTCTCAAGTTCGTCAATCCGTACGCGAGATATGGGAGTTTGAAGTTAAGGAACGCTTGAACAACCATAAAAATATTCGCAAGTCTGATACTCGAAACCAATAACTACTATGGCTTGGGTGAAAAGTACACACACCATTGTAATCGGGCGAGTCTCTGCTTTCAGATGCAACAGGAATTTCTCGAGTTCGACAATCCGTTAGCGAGGTATGGGAGTTGGAAGTTAAGGAACGTTTGAGAAACCATCAAAATTTTCGCAAGTCTGATACTCGAAACCAATAACTACTATGGCCTAGGGCAAAAATACACATACCTTTGTAATCGGGCGAGTCTCTGCTTTCAGATGCAACAGGAATTTCTCGAGTTCGACAATCCGTTAGCGAGGTATGGGAGTTTGAAATTAAGGAACGCTTGAGAAACCATCAAAATTTTCGCAAGTCTGATACTCGAAACCAATAACTACTATGGCCTAGAGCAAAAATACACATACCATTGTAATCGGGCGAGTTTCTACTTTCAGATGCAACAGGAATTTCTCGAGTTCGTCAATCCGTTCGCGAGATATGGGAGTTAGAAGTTAAGGAATGGTTGAGAAACCATCATTATTTTCGCAAGTCTGATTCCCGAAACCAATAACTACAAAGGCCTAGGGGAAAAATACACATACCGTTGTAATCGGGCCACTTTCTACTTTCAGATGCAACAGGACTTTCTCAAGTTCGTCAATCCGTACGCGAGATATGGGAGTTTGAAGTTAAGGAACGCTTGAACAACCATAAAAATATTCGCAAGTCTGATACTCGAAACCAATAACTACTATGGCTTGGGTGAAAAGTACACACACCATTGTAATCGGGCGAGTCTCTGCTTTCAGATGCAACAGGAATTTCTCGAGTTCGACAATCCGTTAGCGAGGTATGGGAGTTGGAAGTTAAGGAACGTTTGAGAAACCATCAAAATTTTCGCAAGTCTGATACTCGAAACCAATAACTACTATGGCCTAGGGCAAAAATACACATACCTTTGTAATCGGGCGAGTCTCTGCTTTCAGATGCAACAGGAATTTCTCGAGTTCGACAATCCGTTAGCGAGGTATGGGAGTTTGAAATTAAGGAACGCTTGAGAAACCATCAAAATTTTCGCAAGTCTGATACTCGAAACCAATAACTACTATGGCCTAGAGCAAAAATACACATACCATTGTAATCGGGCGAGTTTCTACTTTCAGATGCAACAGGAATTTCTCGAGTTCGTCAATCCGTTCGCGAGATATGGGAGTTTGATGTTAAGGACCGCTTGAGCAACCGTCAAAATTTTCGCAAGTCTGATTCCCGAAACCAATAACTACAAAGGCCTAGGGGAAAAATACACATACCGTTGTAATCGTGCGAGTTTCTACTTTCAGATGCAACAGGAATTTCTCGAGTTCATCAATCCGTTCGCGAGATATGGGAGTTCGAAGTTAAGGAATGGTTGAGAAACCATCAAAATTTTCTCTGGTCTGATTCTCGAAACCAATAACTGGAATGGCCTAGCGGAAAAGTACACACACCATTGTAATCGGGCCACTTTCTACTTTCAGATGCAACAGGAATTTCTCAAGTTCGTCAATCCGTTCGCGAGATATGGGAGTTTGAAGTTAAGGAATGGTTGAGAAACCACCAAAATTTTCGCTGATTTGATACTCGAAACCAATAACTGGAATGGCCTAGGGGAAAAGTACACATACCGTTGAAATCGGGCGAGTTTCTGCTTTCAGATGCAATAGGAATTTCTCGAATTCGTCAATCCGGTCGCGAGATATGGGAGTTGGAAGTTAAGGAATGGTTGAGAAACCATCAAAATTTATTCTCTGGTCTGATACTCGAAACCAATAACTGGAATGGCCTAGGGGAAAAGTACACACACCATTGTAATCGGGCGAGTTTCTACTTTCAGATGCAACAGGAATTTCTCGAGTTCGTCAATCCGTTCGCGAGATATGGGAGTTAGAAGTTAAGGAATGGTTGAGAAACCATCAAAATTTTCGCAAGTCTGATTCCCGAAACCAATATCTACAAAGGCCTAGGGGAAAAATACACATACCGTTGTAATCGGTCGAGTTTCTACTTACAGATGCAACAGGAATTTCTCGTGTTCATCAATCTGTTCGCGAAATATGGGAGTTTGAAGTTAAGAAACGCTTGAGCAACCATCAAAATTTTCGCAAGTCTGATTCCCGAAACCAATAACTACAAAGGCCTAGGGGAAAAATACACATACTGTTGTAATCGGGCGAGTTTCTACTTTCAGATGCAACAGGAATTTCTCGAGTTCGTCAATCCGTTCGCGAGATATGGGAGTTAGAAGTTAAGGAATGGTTGAGAAACCATCAAAATTTTCGCTGGTCTGATACTCGAAACCAATAACTACAAAGGCCTAGGGGAAAAATACACATACCATTGTAATCGGGCGTGTTTCTACTTTCAGATGCAACAGGAATTTCTCGAGTTCGTCAATCCGTTCGCGAGATATGGGAGTTTGAAGTTAAGGAATGGTTGAGAAACCATCGAAATTTTCTCTGGTCTGATCCTCGAAACCAATAACTGGAATGGCCTAGGGGAAAAGTACACACAACACTGCAATCGGGCGAGTTTCTACTTTCAGATGCAACAGGAATTTCTCGTGTTCATCAATCCATTCGCGAGATATGGGAGTTTGAAGTTAAGGAATGATTGAGAATCCATCAAAATTTTCGCAAGTCTGATGCTCGAAACCAATAACTACTATGGCTTGGGGGAAAAGTACATACACCATTGTAACCGGACGAGTTTCTACTTTCAGATGCAACAGGAATTTCTCGAGTTCGTCAATCCGTTCGCGAGATATGGGAGTTTGATATTAAGGAATGGTTGAGAAACCATCAAAATTTTCGCAAGTCTGATTCCCGAAACCAATAACTACAAAGGCCTAGGGGAAAAATACTCATACCGTTGTAATCGGGCGAGTTTCTGCTTTCAGATGCAACAGGAATTTCTCGAGTTCGTCAATCCGTTCGCGAGATATGTGAGTTTGACGTTAAGAAATGGTTGAGAAACCATCGAAATTTTCTCTGGTCTGATACTCGAAACCAATAACTGGAATGGCCTAGGGGAAAAGTACACACAACACTGCAATCGGGCGAGTTTCTACTTTCAGATGCAACAGGAATTTCTCGAGTTCGTCAATCCATTCGCGAGATATGGGAGTTTGAAGTTAAGGAATGGTTGAGAATCCATCAAAATTTTCGTAAGTCTGATACTCGAAACCAATAACTACTATAGCTTGAGGGAAAACTCCACACACCTTTGTAATCGGGCGAGCCTCTGCTTTCAGATGCAACAGGAATTTCTCGAGTTCGACAATGCGTTAGCGAGGTATGGGAGTTTGAAATTATGGAACGCTTGAGAAACCATCAAAATTTTCGCAAGTCTGATACTCGAAACCAATAACTGGAATGGCCTAGGGGAAAAGTACACACACCATTGTAATCGGGCGAGTTTCTACTTTCAGATGCAACAGGAATTTCTGGAGTTCGTCAGTCCGTTCGCGAGATATGGGAGTTAGAAGTTAAGGAATGGTTGAGAAACCATCAAAATTTTCGCAAGTCTGATTCCCGAAACCAATAACTACAAAGGCCTAGGGGAAAAATACACATACCGTTGTATTCGGTCGAGTTTCTACTTTCAGATGCAACAGGAATTTCTCGAGTTCGTCAATCTGTTCGCGAGATATGGGAGTTTGAAGTCAAGGAACGATTGAGCAACCATCAAAATTTTCGCAAGGGTGATACTCGAAACCAATAGCTACTATGGCCTAGGGGAAAAGTACACACACCATTGTAATCGGGCGAGTTTCTACTTTCAGAAGCAACAGTAATTTCTCGAGTTCGTCAATCCGTTCGCGAGATATGGGAGTTTGAAGTTAAGGAATGGTTGAGAAACCATCAAAATTTTCGCTTGTCTGATACTTGAAACCAATAACTACAGTGGCCTAGGGCAAAAATACACATACCATTGTAATCGGGCGAGTCTGTGCTTTCAGATGCAACAGGAGTTTCTCGTGTTCGTCAATCCATTCGCGAGATATGGGAGTTTGAAGTTAAGGAATGATTGAAAATCCATCAAAATTTTCGCAAGTCTGATACTCGAAACCAATAACTACTATGGCTTGGGGGAAAAGTACACACACCATTGTAACCGAGCGAGTTTCTACTTTCAGATGCAACAGGAATTTCTAGAGTTCGTCAATCCGTTCGCGAGATATGGGAGTTTGATGTTAAGGAATGGTTGAGATACCATCAAAATTTTCGCAAATCTGATTCCCGAAACCAATAACTACAAAGGCCTAGGGGAAAAATACACATACCGTTGTAATCGGGCGAGTTTCTGCTTTCAGATGCAACAGGAATTTCTCGAGTTCGTCAATCCGTTCGCGAGATATGGAAGTTCGAAGTTAAGGAACGATTGAGCAACCATCAAAATTTTCGCAAGGCTGATACTAGAAGCCAATAGCTACTATGGCCTAGGGGAAAAGTACACACACCCTTGTAATCGGGCGAGTTTCTACTTTCAGATGCAACAGGAATTTCTCGAGTTCGTCAATCCGTTCGCGAGATATGGGAGTTTGAAGTTAAGGAATGGTTGAGAATCCATCAAAATTTTCGCAAGTCTGATACTCGAAACCAATAACTACTATGGCTTGAGGGAAAAGTCCACACACCTTTGTAATCGGGCGAGTCTGTGCTTTCAGATGCAACAGGAGTTTCTCGTGTTCATCAATCCATTCGCGAGATATGGGAGTTTGAAGTTAAGGAATGATTGAGAATCCATCAAAATTTTCGCAAGTCTGATGCTCGAAACCAATAACTACTATGGCTTGGGGGAAAAATACGCATACCTTTGAAATCGGGCGAGTTTCTACTTTCAGAAGCAACAGTAATTTCTCGAGTTCGTCAATCCGTTCCCGAGATATGGGAGTTGGAAGTTAAGGAATGGTTGAGAAACCATCAAAATTTCCGCAAGTCGGATTCCCGAAACCAATAACTACAAGGCCTAGGGGGAAAATACAGATACCGTTGCAATCGGGCGAGTTTCTACTTTCAGATGCAACAGGAATTTCTCGAGTTCGTCAATCCGTTCGCGAGATATGGGAGATTGAAGTTAAGGAATGGTTGAGAAACCATCAAAATTTTCGCTGGTCTGATACTCGAAACCAATAACTACAATGGCCTAGGGCAAAAATACACATACCATTGTAATCGGGCGAGTCTGTGCTTTCAGATGCAACAGGAGTTTCTCGTGTTCATCAATCCATTCGCGAGATATGGGAGTTTGAAGTTAAGGAATGATTGAGAATCCATCAAAATTTTCGCAAGTCTGATGCTCGAAACCAATAACTACTATGGCTTGGGGGAAAAGTACACACACAATTGTAACCGGACGAGTTTCTACTTTCAGATGCAACAGGAGTTTCTCGAGTTCGTCAATCCGTTCGCGAGATATGGGAGTTTGATATTAAGGAATGGTTGAGAAACCATCAAAATTTTCGCAAGTCTGATTCCCGAAACCAATAACTACAAAGGCCTAGGGGAAAAATACACATACCGTTGTAATCGGGCGAGTTTCTGCTTTCAGATGCAACAGGAATTTCTCGAGTTCGTCAATCCGTTCGCTAGATATGGAAGTTCGAAGTTAAGGAACGATTGAGCAACCATCAAAATTTTCGCAAGGCTGATACTCGAAGCCAATAGCTACTATGGCCTAGGGGAAAAGTACACACACTATTGTAATCGGGCGAGTTTCTACTTTCAGATGCAACAGGAATTTCTCGAGTTCGTCAATCCGTTCGCGAGATATGGGAGTTTGAAGTTAAGGAATGTTTGAGAAACCATCGAAATTTTCTCTGGTCTGATACTCGAAACCAATAACTGGAATGGCCTAGGGGAAAAGTACACACAACACTGCAATCGGGCGAGTTTCTACTTTCAGATGCAACAGGAATTTCTCGAGTTCGTCAATCCGTTCGCGAGATATGGGAGTTTGAAGTTAAGGAATGGTTGAGAAACCATCAAAATTTTCGCAAGTCTGATACTCGAAACCAATAACTACTATGGCCTAGGGGAAAAGTACACACACCATTGTAATCGGGCGAGTTTCTACTTTCAGATTCAACAGGAATTTCTCGAGTCCGTCAATCCGTTTGCGAGATATGGGAGTTTGAAGTTAAGGAACGCTTGAACAACCATAAAAATTTTCGCAACTCTGATACTCGAAACGAATAACTACTATGGCCTAGGGGAAAAGTACACACACCATTGTAATCGGGCGAGTTTCTACTTTCAGATGCAACAGGAATTTCTCGAGTTCGTCAATCCGTTCGCGACATATGGGAATTTGAAGTTTAGGAATGGTTGAGAAACCATCAAAATTTTCGCAAGTCTGATACACGAAACCAATAACTGGAATGTTCTAGGGAAAAAGTACACATACCGTTGAAATCGGGCGAGTTTCTCCTTTCAGATGCAATAGGAATGTCTCGAGATCGTCAATACGTTCGCGAGATATGGGAGTTTGAAGTTAAGGAACGCTTGAACAACCATAAAAATTTTCGCAAGTCTGATACTCGAAACGAATAACTACTATGGCCTAGGGGAAAAGTACACACACCATTGTAATCGGGCGAGTTTCTACTTTCAGATTCAACAGGAATTTCTCGAGTTCGTCAATCCGTTCGCGAGATATGGGAGTTTGAAGTTAAGGAATGGTTGAGAAACCACCAAAATTTTCGCTGATTTGATACTCGAAACCAATAACTGGATTGGCCTAGGGGAAAAGTACACACACCATTGTAATCGGGCGAGTTTCTACTTTCAGATGCAACAGGAACTTCTCGAGATCGTCAATCCGTTCGCGAGATATGGGAGTTTGAAGTTAAGGAACGCTTGAGCAACCATCAAAATTTTCGCAAGTCTGATACTCGAAACCTATAACTACTATGGCCTAGGAGAAAAGTACACACACCATTGGAATCGGGCGAGTTTCTCCTTTCAGATGCAATAGGAATTTCTCGAGTTCGTCTATCCGTTCGCGAGATATGGGAGTTTGAAGTTAAGGAATGGTTGAGAAACCAACAAAATTTTCGCTGATTTGATACTCGAAACCAATAACTGGAATGGCCTAGGGGAAAAGTACACACACCACTCTAATCGGGCGAGTTTCTACTTTCAGATGCAACAGGAACTTCTCGAGATCGTCAATCCGTTCGCGAGATATGGGAGTTTGAAGTTAAGGAATGGTTGAGAAACCATCAAAATTTTCGCTGATTTGATACCCGAAACCAATAATTAGAATGGCCTAGGGGAAAAGTACACACACCATTGTAATCCGGCGAGTTTCTCCTTTCAGATGCAATAGGAATTACTCGAGATCGTGTATCCGTTCGCAAGATATGGGAGTTTGAAGTTAAGGAACGCTTGAGCAACCATCAAAATTTTCGCAATTCTGATACCCGAAACCAATAACTGGAATGGCCTATGGAAAAAGTACCCATACCGTTGAAATCGGGCGAGTTTCTCCTTTCAGATGCAATTGGAATTACTCGAGTTCGTCAATCCGTTTGCGAGATATGGGAGTTTGAAATTAAGGAATGTTTGAGGAACCATCAAAATTTTCGCAGATTTGATACCCGAAACCAATAATTGGAATGGCCTAGGGGTCAAGTACACACACCATTGTAATCCGGCGAGTTTCTACTTTCATATTCAACAGGAACTTCTCGAGTTCGTCAATCCGTTCGCGAGATATGGGAGTTTGAAGTTAAGGAATGGTTGAGAAACCATCAAAATTTTCGCTGATTTGATACCCGAAACCAATAATTGGAATGGCCTAGGGGAAAAGTACACACACCATTGTAATCGGGCGAGTTTCTCCTTTCAGATGCAATAGGAATTACTCGAGTTCGTATATCCGTTCGCGAGATATGGGAGTTTGAAATTAAGGAACGCTTCAGCAGCCATCAAAATTTTCGCAAGTCTGATACTCGAAACCAATAACTACTATGGCCTAGGGGAAAAGTACACACACCATTGTAATCGGGCGAGTTTCTACTTTCAGATTCATCAGGAATTTCTCGAGTTCGTCAATCCGTTCGCGAGATATGGGGGTTTGAAGTTAAGGAATGGTTGAGAAACCACCAAAATTTTCGCTGATTTGATACTCGAAACCAATAACTGGATCGGCCTAGGGGAAAAGTACACACACCATTGTAATCGGGCGAGTTTCTACTTTCAGATGCAACTGGAATTTCTCGAGTTCGTCAATCCGTTCGCGAGATATGGGAGTTTGAAGTTAAGGAACGCTTGAGCAACCATCAAAATTTTCGCAAGTCTGATACTCGAAATCAATAACTACTATGGCCTAGGGGAAAAGTACACACACCATTGTAATCGGGCGAGTTTCTACTTTCAGATTCAACAGGAATTTCTCGAGTCCGTCAATCCGTTTGCGAGATATGGGAGTTTGAAGTTAATTAATGGTTGAGAAACCACCAAAATTTTCGCTGATTTGGTACTCGAAACCAATAACAGGAATGGCCTAGGGGAAAAGTACACACACCATTGTAATCGGGCGAGTTTCTACTTTCAGATGCAACAGGAATTTCTCGAGTTCGTCAATCCGTTCGCGACATATGGGAATTTGAAGTTTAGGAATGGTTGAGAAACCATCAAAATTTTCGCAAGTCTGATACACGAAACCAATAACTGGAATGGCCTAGGGAAAAAGTACACATACCGTTGAAATCGGGCGAGTTTCTCCTTTCAGATGCAATAGGAATTACTCGAGTTCGTCAATCCGTTCGCGAGATATGGGAGTTTGAAGTTAAGGAACGCTTGAACAACCATAAAAATTTTCGCTGGTCTGATACTCGAAACCAATAACTGGAATGGCCTAGGGGAAAAGTACACACACCATTGTAATCGAGCGAGTTCCTGCTTTCAGATGGAACAGGAATTTCTCGAGTTCGTCAAATCGTTCGCGAGATATGGGAGTTTGAAGTTAAGGAATGGTTGAGAAACCATCAAAATTTTCGCAAGTCTGATACTCGAAACCAATAACTGCTATGGTCTAGGGGAAAAGTACACACATCATTGTAATCGGGCGAGTTTCTCCTTTCAGATGCAACAGGAATTTCTCGAGTTCGTCAATCCGCTCGCGAGATATGGGAGTTTGAAGTTAAGGAACGCTTGAGCAACCATCAAAATTTTCGCAAGTCTGATACTCGAAATCAATAACTACTATGGCCTAGGGGAAAAGTACACACACCATTGTAATCGGGCGAGTTTCTACTTTCAGATGCAACAGGAATTTCTCGAGTTCGTCAATCCGTTCGCGAGATATGGGAGTTTGAAGTTAAGGAACGCTTGAGCAACCATCAAAATTTTCGCAAGTCTGATACTCGAAATCAATAACTACTATGGCCTAGGGGAAAAGTACACACACCATTGTAATCGGGTGAGTTTCTACTTTCAGATTCAACAGGAATTTCTCGAGTCCGTCAATCCGTTTGCGAGATATGGGAGTTTGAAGTTAATTAATGGTTGAGAAACCACCAAAATTTTCGCTGATTTGGTACTCGAAACCAATAACTGGAATGGCCTAGGGGAAAAGTACACACACCATTGTAATCGGGCGAGTTTCTACTTTCAGATGCAACAGGAATTTCTCGAGTTCGTCAATCCGTTCGCGACATATGGGAATTTGAAGTTTAGGAATGGTTGAGAAACCATCAAAATTTTCGCAAGTCTGATACACGAAACCAATAACTGGAATGTTCTAGGGAAAAAGTACACATACCGTTGAAATCGGGCGAGTTTCTCCTTTCAGATGCAATAGGAATGTCTCGAGATCGTCAATCCGTTCGCGAGATATGGGAGTTTGAAGTTAAGGAACGCTTGAACAACCATAAAAATTTTCGCTGGTCTGATACTCGAAACCAATAACTGGAATGGCCTAGGGGAAAAGTACACACACCATTGTAATCGAGCGAGTTCCTGCTTTCAGATGGAACAGGAATTTCTCGAGTTCGTCAAATCGTTCGCGAGATATGGGAGTTTGAAGTTAAGGAATGGTTGAGAAACCATCAAAATTTTCGCAAGTCTGATACTCGAAACCAATAACTGCTATGGTCTAGGGGAAAAGTACACACATCATTGTAATCGGGCGAGTTTCTCCTTTCAGATGCAACAGGAATTTCTCGAGTTCGTCAATCCGTTCGCGACATATGAGAATTTGAAGTTTAGGAATGGTTGAGAAACCATCAAAATTTTCGCAAGTCTGATACACGAAACCAATAACTGGAATGTTCTAGGGAAAAAGTACACATACCGTTGAAATCGGGCGAGTTTCTCCTTTCAGATGCAATAGGAATGTCTCGAGATCGTCAATCCGTTCGCGAGATATGGGAGTTTGAAGTTAAGGAACGCTTGAACAACCATAAAAATATTCGCAAGTCTGATACTCGAAACGAATAACTACTATGGCCTAGGGGAAAAGTACACACACCATTGTAATCGGGCGAGTTTCTACCTTCAGATTCAACAGGAATTTCTCGAGTTCGTCAATCCGTTCGCGAGATATGGGAGTTTGAAGTTAAGGAATGGTTGAGAAACCACCAAAATTTTCGCTGATTTGATACTCGAAACCAATAACTGGATTGGCCTAGGGGAAAAGTACACACACCATTGTAATCGGGCGAGTTTCTATTTTCAGATGCAACAGGAATTTCTCGAGTTCGTCAATCCGTTCGCGAGATATGGGAGTTTGAAGTTAAGGAACGCTTGAGCAACCATCAAAATTTTCGCAAGTCTGATACTCGAAATCAATAACTACTATGGCCTAGGGGAAAAGTACACACACCATTGTAATCGGGCGAGTTTCTACTTTCAGATTCAACAGGAATTTCTCGAGTCCGTCAATCCGTTTGCGAGATATGGGAGTTTGAAGTTACTTAATGGTTGAGAAACCACCAAAATTTTCGCTGATTTGGTACTCGAAACCAATAACTGGAATGGCCTAGGGGAAAAGTACACACACCATTGTAATCGGGCGAGTTTCTACTTTCAGATGCAACAGGAATTTCTCGAGTTCGTCAATCCGTTCGCGACATATGGGAATTTGAAGTTTAGGAATGGTTGAGAAACCATCAAAATTTTCGCAAGTCTGATACACGAAACCAATAACTGGAATGTTCTAGGGAAAAAGTACACATACCGTTGAAATCGGGCGAGTTTCTCCTTTCAGATGCAATAGGAATGTCTCGAGATCGTCAATCCGTTCGCGAGATATGGGAGTTTGAAGTTAAGGAACGCTTGAACAACCATAAAAATTTTCGCAATTCTTATACTCGAAACGAATAACTACTATGGCCTAGGGGAAAAGTACACACACCATTGTAATCGGGCGAGTTTCTACTTTCAGATTCAACAGGAATTTCTCGAGTTCGTCAATCCGTTCGCGAGATATGGGAGTTTGAAGTTAAGGAATGGTTGAGAAACCACCAAAATTTTCGCTGATTTGATACTCGAAACCAATAACTGGATTGGCCTAGGGGAAAAGTACACACACCATTGTAATCGGGCGAGTTTCTATTTTCAGATGCAACAGGAATTTCTCGAGTTCGTCAATCCGTTCGCGAGATATGGGAGTTTGAAGTTAAGGAACGCTTGAGCAACCATCAAAATTTTCGCAAGTCTGATACTCGAAATCAATAACTACTATGGCCTAGGGGAAAAGTACACACACCATTGTAATCGGGCGAGTTTCTACTTTCAGATTCAACAGGAATTTCTCGAGTCCGTCAATCCGTTTGCGAGATATGGGAGTTTGAAGTTAATTAATGGTTGAGAAACCACCAAAATTTTCGCTGATTTGGTACTCGAAACCAATAACTGGAATGGCCTAGGGGAAAAGTACACACACCATTGTAATCGGGCGAGTTTCTACTTTCAGATGCAACAGGAATTTCTCGAGTTCGTCAATCCGTTCGCGACATATGGGAATTTGAAGTTTAGGAATGGTTGAGAAACCATCAAAATTTTCGCAAGTCTGATACACGAAACCAATAACTGGAATGTTCTAGGGAAAAAGTACACATACCGTTGAAATCGGGCGAGTTTCTCCTTTCAGATGCAATAGGAATGTCTCGAGATCGTCAATCCGTTCGCGAGATATGGGAGTTTGAAGTTAAGGAACGCTTGAACAACCATAAAAATTTTCGCTGGTCTGATACTCGAAACCAATAACTGGAATGGCCTAGGGGAAAAGTACACACACCATTGTAATCGAGCGTGTTCCTGCTTTCAGATGGAACAGGAATTTCTCGAGTTCGTCAAATCGTTCGCGAGATATGGGAGTTTGAAGTTAAGGAATGGTTGAGAAACCATCAAAATTTTCGCAAGTCTGATACTCGAAACCAATAACTGCTATGGTCTAGGGGAAAAGTACACACATCATTGTAATCGGGCGAGTTTCTCCTTTCAGATGCAACAGGAATTTCTCGAGTTCGTCAATCCGTTCGCGAGATATGGGAGTTTGAAGTTAAGGAACGCTTGAGCAACCATCAAAATTTTCGCAAGTCTGATACTCGAAATCAATAACTACTATGGCCTAGGGGAAAAGTACACACAACATTGTAATCGGGCGAGTTTCTACTTTCAGATGCAACAGGAATTTCTCGAGTTCGTCAATCCGTTCGCGAGATATGGGAGTTTGAAGTTAAGGAACGCTTGAGCAACCATCAAAATTTTCGCAAGTCTGATACTCGAAATCAATAACTACTATGGCCTAGGGGAAAAGTACACACACCATTGTAATCGGGCGAGTTTCTACTTTCAGATTCAACAGGAATTTCTCGAGTCCGTCAATCCGTTTGCGAGATATGGGAGTTTGAAGTTAATTAATGGTTGAGAAACCACCAAAATTTTCGCTGATTTGGTACTCGAAACCAATAACTGGAATGGCCTAGGGGAAAAGTACACACACCATTGTAATCGGGCGAGTTTCTACTTTCAGATGCAACAGGAATTTCTCGAGTTCGTCAATCCGTTCGCGACATATGGGAATTTGAAGTTTAGGAATGGTTGAGAAACCATCAAAATTTTCGCAAGTCTGATACACGAAACCAATAACTGGAATGTTCTAGGGAAAAAGTACACATACCGTTGAAATCGGGCGAGTTTCTCCTTTCAGATGCAATAGGAATGTCTCGAGATCGTCAATCCGTTCGCGAGATATGGGAGTTTGAAGTTAAGGAACGCTTGAACAACCATAAAAATTTTCGCTGGTCTGATACTCGAAACCAATAACTGGAATGGCCTAGGGGAAAAGTACACACACCATTGTAATCGAGCGAGTTCCTGCTTTCAGATGGAACAGGAATTTCTCGAGTTCGTCAAATCGTTCGCGAGATATGGGAGTTTGAAGTTAAGGAATGGTTGAGAAACCATCAAAATTTTCGCAAGTCTGATACTCGAAACCAATAACTGCTATGGTCTAGGGGAAAAGTACACACATCATTGTAATCGGGCGAGTTTCTCCTTTCAGATGCAACAGGAATTTCTCGAGTTCGTCAATCCGTTCGCGAGATATGGGAGTTTGAAGTTAAGGAACGCTTGAGCAACCATCAAAATTTTCGCAAGTCTGATACTCGAAATCAATAACTACTATGGCCTAGGGGAAAAGTACACACACCATTGTAATCGGGCGAGTTTCTACTTTCAGATGCAACAGGAATTTCTCGAGTTCGTCAATCCGTTTGCGAGATATGGGAGTTTGAAATTAAGGAATGGTTGAGGAACCATCAAAATTTTTGCTGATCTGATACCCGAAACCAATAACTATAATGGCCTAGGGGAAAAGTACACACACCATTGTAATCGGGCGAGTTTCTACTTTCAGATTCAACAGGAATTTCTCGAGTCCGTCAATCCGTTTGCGAGATATGGGAGTTTGAAGTTAATTAATGGTTGAGAAACCACCAAAATTTTCGCTGATTTGGTACTCGAAACCAATAACTGGAATGGCCTAGGGGAAAAGTACACACACCATTGTAATCGGGCGAGTTTCTACTTTCAGATGCAACAGGAATTTCTCGAGTTCGTCAATCCGTTCGCGACATATGGGAATTTGAAGTTTAGGAATGGTTGAGAAACCATCAAAATTTTCGCAAGTCTGATACACGAAACCAATAACTGGAATGTTCTAGGGAAAAAGTACACATACCGTTGAAATCGGGCGAGTTTCTCCTTTCAGATGCAATAGGAATGTCTCGAGGTCGTCAATCCGTTCGCGAGATATGGGAGTTTGAAGTTAAGGAACGCTTGAACAACCATAAAAATTTTCGCTGGTCTGATACTCGAAACCAATAACTGGAATGGCCTAGGGGAAAAGTACACACACCATTGTAATCGAGCGAGTTCCTGCTTTCAGATGGAACAGGAATTTCTCGAGTTCGTCAAATCGTTCGCGAGATATGGGAGTTTGAAGTTAAGGAATGGTTGAGAAACCATCAAAATTTTCGCAAGTCTGATACTCGAAACCAATAACTGCTATGGTCTAGGGGAAAAGTACACACATCATTGTAATCGGGCGAGTTTCTCCTTTCAGATGCAACAGGAATTTCTCGAATTCGTCAATCCGTTCGCGAGATATGGGAGTTTGAAGTTAAGGAACGCTTGAGCAACCATCAAAATTTTCGCAAGTCGGATACTCGAAACCAATAACTACTATGGCCTAGGGGAAAAGTACACACCCCATTGTTATCGGGTGGGTTTCTACTTTCAGATGCAACAGGAATTTCTCGAGTTCGTCAATCCGTTCGCGAGATATGGGAGTTTGAAGTTAAGGAACGCTTGAGCAACCATCAAAATTTTCGCAAGTCTGTTACCCGAAACCAGTAACTACTATGGCCTAGGGGAAAAGTACACACACCATTGTAACCGGGCGAGTTTCTACTTTCAGATGCAACAGGAATTTCTCGAGTTCGTCAATCCGTTCGCGAGATATGGGAGTTTGAAGTTAAGGAACGCTTGAGCAACCATCAAAATTTTCGCTGATTTGATACTCGAAACCAATAACTGGAATGGCCTAGGGGAAAAGTACACACACCATTGTAATCCGGCGAGTTTCTACTTTCCGATGCAACAGGAATTTCTCGAGTTCGTCAATCCGTTCGCGAGATATGGGAGTTTGAAGTTAAGGAACGCTTGAGCAACCATCAAAATTTTCGCAAGTCTGATACTCGAAACCAATAACTACTAAGGTCTAGGGGAACAGTGCACACACCATTGTAATCGGGCGAGTTTCTACTTTTAGATGCAACAGGAATTTCTCGAGTTCGTCAATCCGTTCGCGAGATATGGGAGTTTGAAGTTAAGGAACGCTTGAGCAACCATCAAAATTTTCGCAAGTCTGATACCCGAAACCAATAACTACTATGGCCTAGGGGAAAAGTACACACACCATTGTAATCGGGCGAGTTACTACTTTCAGATTCAAGAGGAATTTCTCGAGTTCGTCAATCCGTTCGCGAGATATGGGAGTTTGAAGTTAAGGAATGGTTGAGAAACCATCAAAATTTTCGCCGATTTGATACTCGAAACCAATAACTGGAATGGCCTAGGGGAAAAGTACACACACCATTGTAATCCGGCGAGTTCCTACTTTCCGATGCAACAGGAATTTCTCGAGTTCGTCAATCCGTTTGCGAGATATGGGAGTTAGAAGTTAAGGAACGCTTGAGCAACCATCAAAATTTTCGCAAGTCTGATACCCGAAACCAATAACTGGAATGGCCTAGGGAAAAAGTACCCATGCCGTTGAAATCGGGCGAGTTTCTCCTTTCAGATGCAATTGGAATTACTCGAGTTCGTCAATCCGTTTGCGAGATATGGGAGTTTGAAATTAAGGAATGGTTGAGGAACCATCAAAATTTTTGCTGATCTGATACCCGAAACCAATAACTATAATGGCCTAGGGGAAAAGTACACACACCATTGTAATCGGGCGAGTTTCTACTTTCAGATGCAACAGGAATTTCTCGAGTTCGTCAATCCGTTTGCGAGATATGGGAGTTAGAAGTTAAGGAACGCTTGATAAACCATCAAAATTTTCGCTGGTCTGATACCCGAAACCAATAACTATAATGGCCTAGGGGAAAAGTACACACACCGTTGTAATCGGGCGAGTTTCTACTTTCAGATGCAACAGGAATTTCTCGAGTTCGTCAATCCGTTCGCGAGATATGGGAGTTTGAAGTTAAGGAACGCTTGAGCAACCATCAAAATTTTCGCAAGTCTGTTACCCGAAACCAGTAACTACTATGGCCTAGGGGAAAAGTACACACAGCATTGTAACCGGGCGAGTTTCTACTTTCAGATGCAACAGGAATTTCTCGAGTTCGTCAATCCGTTCGCGAGATATGGGAGTTTGAAGTTAAGGAACGCTTGAGCAACCATCAAAATTTTCGCTGATTTGATACTCGAAACCAATAACTGGAATGGCCTAGGGGAAAAGTACACACACCATTGTAATCCGGCGAGTTTCTACTTTCCGATGCAACAGGAATTTCTCGAGTTCGTCAATCCGTTCGCGAGATATGGGAGTTTGAAGTTAAGGAACGCTTGAGCAACCATCAAAATTTTCGCAAGTCTGATACTCGAAACCAATAACTACTAAGGTCTAGGGGAACAGTGCACACACCATTGTAATCGGGCGAGTTTCTACTTTTAGATGCAACAGGAATTTCTCGAGTTCGTCAATCCGTTCGCGAGATATGGGAGTTTGAAGTTAAGGAACGCTTGAGCAACCATCAAAATTTTCGCAAGTCTGATACCCGAAACCAATAACTACTATGGCCTAGGGGAAAAGTACACACACCATTGTAATCGGGCGAGTTACTACTTTCAGATTCAAGAGGAATTTCTCGAGTTCGTCAATCCGTTCGCGAGATATGGGAGTTTGAAGTTAAGGAATGGTTGAGAAACCATCAAAATTTTCGCCGATTTGATACTCGAAACCAATAACTGGAATGGCCTAGGGGAAAAGTACACACACCATTGTAATCCGGCGAGTTCCTACTTTCCGATGCAACAGGAATTTCTCGAGTTCGTCAATCCGTTTGCGAGATATGGGAGTTAGAAGTTAAGGAACGCTTGAGCAACCATCAAAATTTTCGCAAGTCTGATACCCGAAACCAATAACTGGAATGGCCTAGGGAAAAAGTACCCATGCCGTTGAAATCGGGCGAGTTTCTCCTTTCAGATGCAATTGGAATTACTCGAGTTCGTCAATCCGTTTGCGAGATATGGGAGTTTGAAATTAAGGAATGGTTGAGGAACCATCAAAATTTTTGCTGATCTGATACCCGAAACCAATAACTATAATGGCCTAGGGGAAAAGTACACACACCATTGTAATCGGGCGAGTTTCTACTTTCAGATGCAACAGGAATTTCTCGAGTTCGTCAATCCGTTTGCGAGATATGGGAGTTAGAAGTTAAGGAACGCTTGATAAACCATCAAAATTTTCGCAAGTCTGATACTCGAAACCAATAACTAATATGGCCTAGGGCAAAATTACACAAACCGTTGTAATCGGGCGAGTCCCTGCTTTCAGATGCAATAGGAATTTCTCGAGTTCGTCAAAACGTTCGCGAGATATGGGAGTTTGAAGTTAAGGAATGGTTGAGGAACCATCAAAATTTTCGCTGTTCTGATACCCGAAACCAATAACTATAATGGCCTAGGGGAAAAGTACACACACCGTTGTAATCGGGCGAGTTTCTACTTTCAGATGCAACAGGAATTTCTGGAGTTCGTCAATCCGTTTGCGAGATATGGGAGTTAGAAGTTAAGGAACGCTTGATAAACCACCAAAATTTTCGCAAGTCTGATACTCGAAACCAATAACTACTATGGCCTAGGGCAAAATTACACAAACCGTTGTAATCGGGCGAGTTCCTGCTTTCAGATGCAATAGGAATTTCTCGAGTTCGTCAAATCGTACGCGAGATATGGGAGTTTGAAGTTAAGGAATGGTTGAGAAACAATCAAAATTTTCGCAAGTCTGATACCCGAAACCAATAACTGGAATGGCCTAGGGAAAAAGTACCCATACCGTTGTAATCGGGCGAGTTTCTACTTTCAGATGCAACAGGAATTTCTCGAGTTCGTCAATCCGTTCGCGAGATATGGGAGTTCGAAGTTAAGGAATGGTTGAGAAACCATCAAAATTTTCGCAAGTCTGATACTCGAAACCAATAACTACTATGGTCTAGGGGAAAAGTACACACACCATTGTAATCGGGCGAGTTTCTACTTTCAGATGCAAAAGGAATTTCTCGAGTTCGTCAATCCGTTCGCGAGATATGGGAGTTTGAAGTTAAGGAATGGTTGAGAAACCATCAAAATTTTCGCTGATTTGATACCCGAAAGCAATAATTGGAATGGCCTAGGGGAAAAGTACACACACCACTGTAATCGGGCGAGTTTCTCCTTTCAGATGCAATAGGAAGTACTCGAGTTCGTGTATCCGTTCGCGAGATATGGGAGTTTGAAGTTAAGGAACGCTTGAGCAACCATCAAAATTTTCGCAAGCCTGATACCCGAAACCAATAACTGGAATGGCCTAGGGAAAAAGTACCCATACCGTTGAAATCGGGCGAGTTTCTCCTTTCAGATGCAATTGGAATTACTCGAGTTCGTCAATCCGTTTGCGAGATATGGGAGTTTGAAATTAAGGAATGTTTGAGGAACCATCAAAATTTTCGCAGATTTGATACCCGAAACCAATAATTGGAATGGCCTAGGGGAAAAGTACACACACCACTGTAATCCGGCGAGTTTCTACTTTCATATTCAACAGGAACTTCTCGAGTTCGTCAATCCGTTCGCGAGATATGGGAGTTTGAAGTTAAGGAATGGTTGAGAAACCATCAAAATTTTCGCTGATTTGATACCCGAAACCAATAATTGGAATGGCCTAGGGTAAAAGTACACACACCATTGTAATCGGGCGAGTTACTACTTTCAGATTCAAGAGGAATTTCTCGAGTTCGTCAATCCGTTCGCGAGATATGGGAGTTTGAAGTTAAGGAATGGTTGAGAAACCATCAAAATTTTCGCCGATTTGATACTCGAAACCAATAACTGGAATGGCCTAGGGCAAAATTACACAAACCGTTGTAATCGGGCGAGTTTCTACTTTCAGATGCAATAGGAATTACTCGAGTTCGTGTATCCGTTCGCGAGATATGGGAGTTTGAAATTAAGGAACGCTTCAGCAGCCATCAAAATTTTCGCAAGTCTGATACTCGAAACCAATAACTACTATGGCCTAGGGGAAAAGTACACACACCATTGTAATCGGGCGAGTTTCTACTTTCAAATGCAACAGGAATTTCTCGAGTTCGTCAATCCGTTCGCGAGATATGGGAGTTTGAAGTTAAGGAATGGTTACGAAACCATCAAAATTTTCGCTGATTTGATACTCGAAACCAATAACTGGAATGGCCTAGGGGAAAAGTACACACACCATTGTAATCCGGCGAGTTTCTACTTTCCGATGCAACAGGAATTTCTCGAGTTCGTCAATCCGTTCACGAGATATGGGAGTTTGAAGCTAAGGAACGCTTGAGCAACCATCAAATTTTTCGCAAGTCTGATACTCGAAACCAATAACTACAAAGGTCTAGGGGAAAAGTGCACACACCATTGTAATCGGGCGAGTTTCTACTTTCAGATGCAACAGGAATTTCTCGAGTTCGTGAATCCGTTCGCGAGATATGGGAGTTTGAAGTTAAGGAACGCTTGAGCAACCATCAAAATTTTCGCAAGTCTGATACCCGAAACCAATAACTAGTATGGCCTAGGGGAAAAGTACACACACCATTGTAATCGGGCGAGTTTCTACTTTCAGATTCAACAGGAATTTCTCGAGTTCGTCAATCCGTTCGCGAGATATGGGAGTTTGAAGTTAAGGAATGGTTGAGAAACCACCAAAATTTTCGCTGATTTGATACTCGAAACCAATGACTGTAATGGCCTAGGGGAAAAGTACACACACCACTCTAATCGGGCGAGTTTCTACTTTCAGATGCAACAGGAACTTCTCGAGTTCGTCAATCCGTTCGCGAGATATGGGAGTTTGAAGTTAAGGAATGGTTGAGAAACCATCAAAATTTTCGCTGATTTGATACCCGAAACCAATAATTGGAATGGCCTAGGCTAAAAGTACACACACCATTGTAATCCGGCGAGCTTCTACTTTCAGATGCAACAGGAATTTCTCGAGTTCGACAATCCGTTCGCAAGATATGGGAGTTTGAAGTTAAGGAACGCTTGAGCAACCATCAAAATTTTCGCAAGTCTGATACTCGAAACCAATAACTACTATGGCCTAGGGGAAAAGTACACACACCATTGTAATCGGACGAGTTTCTACTTTCAGATGGAACAGGAATTTCTCGAGTTCGTCAATCCGTTCGCGAGATATGGGAGTTTGAAGTTAAGGAACGCTTGAGCAACCATCAAAATTTTCGCAAGTCTGATACCCGAAACCAATAACTGGAATGGCCTAGGGAAAAAGTACCCATACCGTTGTAATCGGGCGAGTTTCTACTTTCAGATGCAACAGGAATTTCTCGAGTTCGTCAATCCGTTTGCGAGATATGGGAGTTTGAAGTTAAGGAATGGTTGAGGAACCATCAAAATTTTCGCCGGTCTGATACCCGAAACCAATAACTATAATGGCCTAGGGGAAAAGTACTCACACCATTGTAATCGGGCGAGTTTCTACTTTCAGATGCAAGAGGAATTTCTCGAGTTCGTCAATCCGTTTGCGAGATATGGGAGTTAGAAGTTAAGGAACGCTTGATAAACCATCAAAATTTTCGCAAGTCTGATACTCGAAACCAATAACTACTATGGCCTAGGGGAAAAGTACACACACCATTGTAATCGGGCGAGTTTCTACTTTCAGATTCAACAGGAATTTCTCGAGTTCGTCAATCCGTTCGCGAGATATGGGAGTTTGAAATTAAGGAATGGTTGAGAAACCATCAAAATTTTCGCCGATTTGATACTCGAAACCAATAACTGGAATGGCCTAGGGGAAAAGTACGCACACCATTCTAATACGGCGAGTTCCTACTTTCCGATGCAACAGGAATTTCTCGAGTTCGTCAATCCGTTCGCGAGATATGGGAGTTTGAAGTTAAGGAACGCTTGAGCAACCATCAAAATTTTCGCAAGTCTGATACTCGAAACCAATAACTACTAAGGTCTAGGGGAAAAGTACACACACCATTGTTATCGGGTGGGTTTCTACTTTCAGATGCAACAGGAATTTCTCGAGTTCGTCAATCCGTTCGCGAGATATGGGAGTTTGAAGTTAAGGAACGCTTGAGCAACCATCAAAATTTTCGCAAGTCTGATACCCGAAACCAATAACTAGTATGGCCTAGGGGAAAAGTACACACACCATTGTAATCGGGCGAGTTTCTACTTTCAGATTCAACAGGAATTTCTCGAGTTCGTCAATCCGTTCGCGAGATATGGGAGTTTGAAGTTAAGGAATGGTTGCGAAACCATCAAAATTTTCGCTGATTTGATACTCGAAACCAATAACTGGAATGGCCTAGGGGAAAAGTACACACACCATTGTAATCCGGCGAGTTTCTACTTTCCGATGCAACAGGAATTTCTCGAGTTCGTCAATCCGTTCGCGAGATATGGGAGTTTGAAGCTAAGGAACGCTTGAGCAACCATCAAAATTTTCGCAAGTCTAATACTCGAAACCAATAACTACTATGGCCTAGGGGAAAAGTACACACACCATTGTAATCGGGCGAGTTTCTACTTTCAGATGCAACAGGAATTTCTCGAGTTCGTCAATCCGTTCGCGAGATATGGGAGTTTGAAGTTAAGGAATGGTTGAGAAACCACCAAAATTTTCGCTGATATGATACTCGAAACCAATAACTGGAATGGCCTAGGGGAAAAGTACACACACCATTGTAATCGGGCGAGTTTCTACTTTCAGATGCAACAGGAATTTCTCGTGTTCGTCAATCCGTTCGCGAGATATGGGAGTTTGAAGTTTAGGAATGGTTGAGAAACCATCAAAATTTTCGCAAGTCTGATACTCGAAACCAATAACTACTATGGTCTAGGGGAAAAGTACACACACCATTGTAATCGGGCGAGTGTCTACTTTCAGATGCAACAGGAATTTCTCGAGTTCGTCAATCCGTTCGCGAGATATGGGAGTTTGAAGTTAAGGAACGCTTGAGCAACCATCAAAATTTTCGCAAGTCTAATACTCGAAAACAATAACTACTATGGCCTAGGGGAAAAGTACGCACACCATTGTAATCGGGCGAGTTTCTACTTTCAGATGCAAGAGGAATTTCTCGAGTTCGTCAATCCGTTCGCGAGATATGGGAGTTTGAAGTTAAGGAATGGTTGAGAAACCACCAAAATTTTCGCTGATGTGATACTCGAAACCAATAACTGGAATGGCCTAGGGGAAAAGTACACACACCATTGTAATCGGGCGAGTTTCTACTTTCAGATGCAACAGGAATTTCTCGTGTTCGTCAATCCGTTCGCGAGATATGGGAGTTTGAAGTTTAGGAATGGTTGAGAAACCATCAAAATTTTCGCAAGTCTGATACCCGAAACCAATAACTGGAATGGCCTAGGGAAAAAGTACACATACCGTTGTAATCGGGCGAATTTGTACTTTCAGATGCAACAGGAATTTCTCGAGTTCGTCAATCCGTTCGCGAGATATGGGAGTTCGAAGTTAAGGAATGGTTGAGGAACCATCAAAATTTTCGCGAGTCTGATACCCGAAACGAATAACTACTATGGCCTAGGGGAAAAGTACACACACCATTGTAATCGGGCGGGTTTCTACTTTCAGGTGCAACAGGAATTTCTCGTGTTCGTCAATCCGTTCGCGAGATATGGGAGTTTAAAGTTTAGGAATGGTTGAGAAACCATCAAAATTTTCGCTGATTTGATACTCGAAAACAATAACTGGAATGGCCTAGGGGAAAAGTACACACACCATTGTAATCGCGCGAGTTTCTACTGTCAGAAGCAATAGGAATTTCTCGAGTTCGTCAAACCGTTCGCGAGATATGGGAGTTTGAAGTTTAGGAATGGTTGAGAAACCATCAAATTTTTCGCAAGTGTGATACCCGAAACCAATAACTGGAGTGGCCTAGGGAAAAAGTACACATACCGTTGAAATCGGGCGAGTTTCTCCTTTCAGATGCAATAGGAATTACTCGAGTTCGTCAATCCGTTCGCGAGATATGGGAGTTTGAAATTAAGGAATGGTTGAGAAACCATCAAAATTTTCGCTGGTCTGATACTCGAAACCAATAACTGGAGTGGCCTAGGGAAAAAGTACACATACCGTTGAAATCGGGCGAGTTTCTACTTTCAGATGCAACAGGAATTTCTCGAGTTCGTCAATCCGTTCGCGAGATATGGGAGTTCGAAGTTAAGGAATGGTTGAGAAACCATCAAAATTTTCGCAAGTCTGATACTCGAAACCAATAACTACTATGGTCTAGGGGAAAAGTACACACACCATTGTAAGCGGGCGAGTTTCTACTTTCAGATGCAAAAGGAATTTCTCGAGTTCGTCAATCCGTTCGCGAGATATGGGAGTTTGAAGTTAAGGAATGGTTGAGAAACCATCAAAATTTTCGCTGATTTGATACCCGAAACCAATAATTGGAATGGCCTAGGGGAAAAATACACACACCATTGTAATCGGGCGAGTTTCTCCTTTCAGATGCAATAGGAATTACTCGAGATCGTGTATCCGTTCGCGAGATATGGGAGTTTGAAATTAAGGAACGCTTCAGCAGCCATCAAAATTTTCGCAAGTCTGATACTCGAAACCAATAACTACTATGGCCTAGGGGAAAAGTACATACACCATTGTAATCGGGCGAGTTTCTACTTTCAGATGCAATAGGAATTTCTCGAGTTCGTCAATCCGTTCGCGAGGTATGGGAGTCTGAAGTTAAGGAACGCTTGAGCAACCATCAAAATTTTCGCAAGTCTGATACTCGAAACCAATAACTACTATGGCCTAGGGGAAAAGTACACACACCATTGTTATTGGGTGGGTTTCTACTTTCAGAAGCAACAGGAATTTCTCGAGTTCGTCAATCAGTTCGCGAGATATGGGAGTTCGAAGTTAAGGAACGCTTGAGCAACCATCAAAATTTTCGCAAGTCTGATACCCGAAACCAATAACTACTATGGCCTAGGGGAAAAGTACACACACCATTGTAATCGGGCGAGTTTCTACTTTCAGATTCAACAGGAATTTCTCGAGTTCGTCAATCCGTTCGCGAGATATGGGAGTTTGAAGTTAAGGAATGGTTGAGAAACCATCAAAATTTTCGCAAGTCTGATACTCGAAACCAATAACTGCAATGGCCTAGGGGAAAAGTACACACACCATTGTAATCCGGCGAGTTTCTACTTTCAGATGCAACAGGAATTTCTTGAGTTCGTCAATCCGTTCGCGAGATATGGGAGTTTGAAGTTAAGGAACGCTTGAGCAACCATCAAAATTTTCGCAAGTCTGATACTCGAAACCAATAACTACTATGGCCTAGGGGAAAAGTACACACACCATTGTAATCGGGCGAGTTTCTCCTTTCAGATGCAATAGGAATTACTCGAGTTCGTCTATCCGTTCGCGAGGTATGGGAGTTTGAAATTAAGGAACGCTTGAGCAACCATCAAAATTTTCGCAAGTCTAATACTCGAAACCAATAACTACCATGGCCTAGGGGAAAAGTACACACACCATTGTAATCGGGCGAGTTTCTACTTTCAGATGCAACAGGAATTTCTCGAGTTCGTCAATCCGTTCGCGAGATATGGGAGTTTGAAGTTAAGGAATGGTTGTGAAACCACCAAAATTTTCGCTGATTTGATACTCGAAACCAATAACTGGAATGGCCTAGGGGAAAAGTACACACACCATTGAAATCGGGCGAGATTCTACGTTCAGATGTAACTGGAATTTCTCGAGTTCGTCAATCCGTTCGCGAGATATGGGAGTTTGAAGCTAAGTAACGCTTGAGCAACCATCAAAATTTTCGCAAGTCTGATAATCGAAACCAATAACTACTATGGCCTAGGGGAAAAGTACACACACCATTGTAATCGGGCGAGTTTCTTCTTTCAGATGCAACAGGAATTTCTCGAGTTCGTCAATCCGTTCGCGAGATATGGGAGTTTGAAGTTAAGGAATGGTTGAGAAACCACCAAAATTTTCGCTGATTTGATACTTGAAACCAATAACTGGAATGGCCTTGGGGAAAAGTACACACACCATTGTAATCGGGCGAGTTTCTACTTTCAGATGCAACAGGAATTTCTCGTGTTCGTCAATCCGTTCGCGAGATATGGGAGTTTGAAGTTTAGGAATGGTTGAGAAACCATCAAAATTTTCGCAAGTCTGATACCCGAAACCAATAACTGGAATGGCCTAGGGAAAATGTACCCACACCGTTGAAATCGGGCGAGTTGCTCCTTTCAGATGCAATTGGAATTACTCGAGTTCGTAAATCCGTTTGCGAGATATGGGAGTTTGAAATTAAGGAATGGTTGAGGAACCATCAAAATTTTCGCTGGTCTGATACTCGAAACCAATAACTGGAATGACCTAGGGGAAAAGTACACACACAATTGTAATCGGGCGAGTTTCTACTTTCAGATGCAACAGGAATTTCTCGAGTTCGTCATCCGTTTGCGAGATATGGGAGTTAGAAGTTAACGACCGCTTGAGAAACCATCAAAATTTTCGCAAGTCTGATACTCGAAACCAATAACTACTATGGCCTAGGGCAAAATTACACAAACCGTTGTAATCGGGCGAGTTCCTGCTTTCAGATGCAAAAGGAATTTCTCGAGTTCGTCAAATCGTTCGCGAGATATGGGAGTTTGAAGTTAAGGAATGGTTGAGAAACCATCAAAATTTTCGCAAGTCTGATACCCGAAACCAATAACTGGAATGGCCTAGGGGAAAAGTACACATACCGTTGTAATCGGGCGAGTTTCTACTTTCAGATGCAACAGGAATTTCTCGAGTTCGTCAATCCGTTCGCGAGATATGGGAGTTTGAAGCTAAGGAACGCTTGAGCAACCATCAAAATTTTCGCAAGTCTGATAATCGAAACCAATAACTACTATGGCCTAGGGGAAAAAGTACACACACCATTGTAATCGGGCGAGTTTCTCCTTTCAGATGCAATAGGAATTACTCGAGTTCGTCTATCCGTTCGCGAGATATGGGAGTTTGAAGTTAAGGAACGATTGAGCAACCACCAAAATTTTCGCAAGTCTGATAATCGAAACCAATAACTACTATGGCCTAGGGGAAAAGTACACACACCATTGTAATCGGGCGATTTTCTTCTTTCAGATCCAATAGGAATTACTCGAGTTCGTGTATTCGTTCGCGAGATATGGGAGTATGAAATTAAGGAACGCTTGAGCAACCATCAAAATTTTCGCAAGTCTAATACTCGAAACCAATAACTACTATGGCCTAGGGGAAAAGTACACACACCATTGTAATCGGGCGAGTTTCTACTTTCAGATGCAACAGGAATTTCTCGAGTTCGTCAATCCGTTCGCGAGATATGGGAGTTTGAAGTTAAGGAACGCTTGAGCAACCACCAAAATTTTCGCAAGTCTGATACTCGAAACCAATAACTGCAATGGCCTAGGGGAAAAGTACACACACCATTGTAATCGGGCGAGTTTCTACTTTCAGATGCAACAGGAATTTCTCGAGTTCGTCAATCCGTCCGCGAGATATGGGAGTTTAAAGTTTAGGAATGGTTGAGAAACCATCAAAATTTTCGCAGATTTGATACTGGAAACCAATAACTGCAATGGCCTAGGGGAAAAGTGCGCACACCATTGAAATCGGGCGAGATTCTACTTTCAGATGCAACAGGAATTTCTCGAGTTCGTCAATCCGTTCGCGAGATATGGGAGTTTGAAGTTAAGGAATGGTTGAGAAACCACCAAAATTTTCGCTGATGTGATACTCGAAATCAATAACTACTATGGTCTAGGGGAAAAGTACACACACCATTGTAATCGGGCGAGTTTCTACTTTCAGATTCAACAGCAATTTCTCGAGTTCGTCAATCCGTTCGCGAGATATGGGAGTTCGAAGTTAAGGAATGGTTGAGGAACCATCAAAATTTTCGCAGGTCTGATAACCGAAACCAATAACTGGAATGGCCTAGGGGAAAAGTACACACACCATTGTAATCGGGCGAGTTTCTCCTTTCAGATGCAATAGGAATTTCTCGAGTTCGTCTATCCGTTCGCGAGATATGGGAGTTTGAAATTAAGGAACGCTTGAGCAACCATCAAAATTTTCGCAAGTCTAATACTCGAAACCAATAACTACTATGGCCTAGGGGAAAAGTACACACACCATTGTAATCGGACGAGTTTCTACTTTCAGATGCAACAGGAATTTCTCGAGTTCGTCAATCCGTTCGCGAGATATGGGAGTTTGAAGTTAAGGAATGGTTGAGAAACCACCAAAATTTTCGCTGATTTGATACTCGAAACCAATAACTGGAATGGCCTAGGGGAAAAGTACACACACCATTGTAATCGGGCGAGTTTCTACTTTCAGATGCAACAGGAATTTCTCGAGTTCGTCAATCCTTTCGCGAGATATGGGAGTTTGAAGTTAAGGAATGGTTGCGGAACCACCAAAATTTTCGCTGATGTGATACTCGAAACCAATAACTGGAATGGCCTAGGGGAAAAGTACACACACCATTGTAATCGGGCGAGTTTCTACTTTCAGATGCAACAGGAATTTCTCGTGTTCGTCAATCCGTTCGCGAGATGTGGGAGTTTGAAGTTTAGGAATGGTTGAGAAACCATCAAAATTTTCGCAAGTCTGATACCCGAAACCAATAACGGGAATGGCGTAGGGAAAAAGTACACATACTGTTGTAATCGGGCGAGTTTCTACTTTCAGATGCAACAGGAATTTCTCGAGTTCGTCAATCCTTTCGCGAGATATGGGAGTTTGAAGTTAAGGAATGGTTGAGAAACCACCAAAGTTTTCGCTGATGTGATACTCGAAACCAATAACTGGAATGGCCTAGGGGAAAAGTACACACACCATTGTAATCGGGCGAGTTTCTCCTTTCAGATCCAATAGGAATTACTCGAGTTCGTCTATCGGTTCGCGAGATATGGGAGTTTGAAATTAAGGAACGCTTGAGCAACCATCAAAATTTTCGCAAGTCTAATACTCGAAACCAATAACTACTATGGCCTAGGGGAAAAGTACACACACCATTGTAATCGGGCGAGTTTCTACTTTCAGATGCAACAGGAATTTCTCGAGTTCGTCAATCCGTTCGCGAGATATGGGAGTTTGAAGTTAAGGAATGGTTGAGAAACCACCAAAATTTTCGCTGATATGATACTCGAAACCAATAACTGGAATGGCCTAGGGGAAAAGTACACACACCATTGTAATCGGGCGAGTTTCTACTTTCAGATGCAACAGGAATTTCTCGTGTTCGTCAATCCGTTCGCGAGATATGGGAGTTTGAAGTTTAGGAATGGTTGAGAAACCATCAAAATTTTCGCAAGTCTGATACTCGAAACCAATAACTACTATGGTCTAGGGGAAAAGTACACACACCACTGTAATCGGGCGAGTTTCTCCTTTCAGATGCAATAGGAATTACTCGAGTTCGTCTATCCGTTCGCGAGATATGGGAGTTTGAAATTAAGGAACGCTTGAGCAACCATCAAAATTTTCGCAAGTCTAATACTCGAAACCAATAACTACTATCGCCTAGGGGAAAAGTACATACACCACTGTAATCGGGCGAGTTTCTACTTTCAGATGCAACAGGAATTTCTCGAGTTCGTCAATCCGTTCGCGAGATATGGGAGTTTGAAGTTAAGGAATGGTTGAGAAACCACCAAAATTTTCGCTGATGTGATACTCGAAACCAATAACTGGAATGACCTAGGGGAAAAGTACACACACCATTCTAATCGGGCTAGTTTCTACTTTCAGATACAACAGGAATTTCTCGAGTTCGTCAATCCGTTCGCGAGATATGGGAGTTTGAAGTTTAGGAATGGTTGAGAAACCATCAAAATTTTCGCAAGTTTGATACCCGAAACCAATAACTGGAATGGCCTAGGGAAAAAGTACACATACCGTTGTAATCGGCAGAGTTTCTACTTTCACATGCAACAGAAGTTTTTCGCATTCGTCAATCCGTTCGCGAAATATCGGAGTTTGGAGTTAAGGGATGGTTGAGAAACCATCCAAATTTTCGCAAGTCTGATACACGAAACCAACAACTACTATGGCCTAGAGCAAAAATACACATACCGTTGTATTCGGGCGAGTTTCTACTTTCAGATGCAACAGGAATTTTTCGATTTCCTCAATCCGTTCGCGAGATATGGGAGTTTGAAGTTAAGGAATGTTTGAGAAACCATCCAAATTTTCGCAAGTCTGATACACGAAACCAATAACTACTATGGCCTAGGGGAAAAATACACATACCGTTGTAATCGGCAGAGTTTCTACTTTCACATGCAACAGAAGTTTTTCGCATTCGTCAATCCGTTCGCGAAATATCGGAGTTTGGAGTTAAGGGATGGTTGAGAAACCATCAAAGTTTTCGCAATTCTGATGCTAGAAACGAATAACTGGAATGGCCTAGGGGAAAAATACACATACCGTTGTAATCGGGCGAGCTTCTACTTTGAGTTGCAACAGGAATTTCTCGTTTTCCTCAATCCATTGACGAGATATAGGAGTTTGAAGTGAAGGAATGGTTGAGAACACATCAAAATTTTCGCAAGTCTGATACTTGAGACCAATAACTACTATGGCCAAGGGCATAAATACACATACCATTGTAATGGGACCAGTTTCTACTTTCAGATGCATCAGGAATTTCTCGATTTCCTCAATCCATTCGCGAGATGTAGGAGTTTGAAATGAAGGAATGGTTGAGAAACCATCAAAATTTTTGCAAGTCTGATACTCGAAACGAATAACTACTATGTCCTAGAGCAAAAATACACATACCGTTGTATTCGGGCGAGTTTCTACTTTCAGATGCAACAGGATTTTCTCGATTTCCTCAATCCGTTCTCGAGATATGGGAGTTTGAAGTTAAGGAATGGTTGAGAAACCATCCAAATTTTCGCAAGTCTGATACACGAAACCAATAACTACTATGGCCTTGGGGAAAAATACACATACCGTTGTAATCGGGAGAGTTTCTACTTTCAGATGCAACAGAAATTTTTCGGATTCGTCAATCCGTTCGCGAGATATAGGAGTTTGAAGTGAAGGAATGGTTGAGAAACCATCAAAATATTCGCAAGTCTGATACTCGAAACCAATAACTACAATGGCCTAGGGGAAAAATACGCATACCGTTGTAATCGGGCGAGTTTCTACTTTCAGATGAAACAGGAGTTTCTCGATTTCCTCATTCCGTTCGCGAGATATAGGAGATTGAAGTTAAGGAATGGTTGAGAACCCATCAAAATTTTCGCAAATCTGATACTTGAGACCAATAACTACTATGGCCTAGGGCATAAATACACATACCATTGTAATGGGACCAGTTTCTACTTTCAGATGCATCAGGAATTTCTCGATTTCCTCAATCCATTCGCGAGATATAGGAGTTTGAAATGAAGGAATGGTTGAGAAACCATCAAAATTTTTGCAAGTCTGATACTCGAAACGAATAACTACTATGTCCTAGAGCAAAAATACACATACCGTTGCATTCGGGCGAGTTTCTACTTTCAGATGCAACAGGATTTTCTCGATTTCCTCAATCCGTTCTCGAGATATGGGAGTTTGAAGTTAAGGAATGGTTGAGAAACCATCCAAATTTTCGCAAGTCTGATACACGAAACCAATAACTACTATGGCCTAGGGGAAAAATACACATACCGTTGTAATCGGCAGAGTTTCTACTTTCACATGCAACAGAAGTTTTTCGCATTCGTCAATCCGTTCGCGAAATATCGGAGTTTGGAGTTAAGGGATGGTTGAGAAACCATCAAAGTTTTCGCAATTCTGATGCTAGAAACGAATAACTGGAATGGCCTAGGTGAAAAATACACATACCGTTGTAATCGGGCGAGCTTCTACTTTCAGTTGCAACAGGAATTTCTCGTTTTCCTCAATCCATTGACGAGATATAGGAGTTTGAAGTGAAGGAATGGTTGAGAACACATCAAAATTTTCGCAAGTCTGATACTTGAGACCAATAACTACTATTGCCAAGGGCATAAATACACATACCGTTGTAATGGGACCAGTTTCTACTTTCAGATGCATCAGGAATTTCTCGATTTCCTCAATCCATTCGCGAGATATAGGAGTTTGAAATGAAGGAATGGTTGAGAAACCATCAAAATTTTTGCAAGTCTGATACTCGAAACGAATAACTACTATGTCCTAGAGCAAAAATACACATACCGTTGCATTCGGGCGAGTTTCTACTTTCAGATGCAACAGGATTTTCTCGATTTCCTCAATCCGTTCTCGAGATATGGGAGTTTGAAGTTAAGGAATGGTTGAGAAACCATCCAAATTTTCGCAAGTCTGATACACGAAACCAATAACTACTATGGCCTTGGGGAAAAATACACATACCGTTGTAATCGGGAGAGTTTCTACTTTCAGATGCAACAGAAATTTTTCGGATTCGTCAATCCGTTCGCGAGATATAGGATTATGAAGTGAAGGAATGGTTGAGAAACCATCAAAATATTCGCAAGTCTGATACTCGAAACCAATAACTACAATGGCCTAGGGGAAAAATACGCATACCGTTGTAATCGGGCGAGTTTCTACTTTCACATGCAACAGGAATTTCTCGATTTCCTCAATCCATTCGCGAGATGTAGGAGTTTGAAATGAAGGAATGGTTGAGAAACCATCCAAATTTTCGCATGTCTGATACACGAAACCAATAACTACTATGGCCTTGGGGAAAAATACACATACCGTTGTAATCGGGCGAGCTTCTACTTTCAGTTGCAACAGGAATTTCTCGTTTTCCTCAATCCATTGACGAGATATAGGAGTTTGAAGTGAAGGAATGGTTGAGAACACATCAAAATTTTCGCAAGTCTGATACTTGAGACCAATAACTACTATGGCCAAGGGCATAAATACACATACCATTGTAATGGGACCAGTTTCTACTTTCAGATGCATCAGGAATTTCTCGATTTCCTCAATCCATTCGCGAGATGTAGGAGTTTGAAATGAAGGAATGGTTGAGAAACCATCAAAATTTTTGCAAGTCTGATACTCGAAACGAATAACTACTATGTCCTACAGCAAAAATACACATACCGTTGTATTCGGGCGAGTTTCTACTTTCAGATGCAACAGGATTTTCTCGATTTCCTCAATCCGTTCTCGAGATATGGGAGTTTGAAGTTAAGGAATGGTTGAGAAACCATCCAAATTTTCGCATGTCTGATACTCGAAACGAATAACAACAATGGCCTAGGGGAAAAACACACATATCGTTGTAATCGGGCGAGTTTCCACATTCAGATGCAACAGTAATTTCTCGATTTCCACAAACCGATCGCGAGATATAGGAGTTTGAAGTGAAGGAATGGTTGAGAAACCATCCAAATTTTCGCATGTCTGATACACGAAACCAATAACTACTATGGCCTTGGGGAAAAATACACATACCGTTGTAATCGGGCGAGTTTCTTCTTTCAGATGCAACAGGAATTTCTGGAGTTCGTTAATCCGTTCGCGAGATATGGGAGTTTGAAGTTAAGGAATGGTTGAGAAACCATCAAAATTTTCACAAGTCTGATACTCGAAACGAATAACAACAATGGCCTAGGGGAAAAACACACATATCGTTGTAATCGGGCGAGTTTCCACATTCAGATGCAACAGTAATTTCTCGATTTCCACAAACCGATCGCGAGATATAGGAGCTTGAAGTGAAGGAATGGTTGAGAAACCATCAAAATTTTCGCAAGTCTGATACACGAAATCAATAACTACAATGGCCTAGGGGAAAAATACACATACCGTTGTAATCGGGTGAGTTTCTACTTTCAGATGCAACAGAAATTTTTCGGATTCGACAATCCGTTCGCGAAATATCGGAGTTTGGAGTTAAGGGATGGTTGAAAAACCGTCAAAATTTTCGCAATTCTGATGCTAGAAACGAATAACTGGAATGGCCGAGGGGAAAAATACACATACCGTTGTAATCGGGCGAGTTTCTACTTTCAGATGCAACAGGAATTTCTCGAGTTAGTCAATCCGTTCGCGAGATATGGGAGTTTGAAGTTAAGGAATGGTTGAGAAACCATCAAAATTTTCGCAAGTCTGATACACGAAACAAATAACTACAATGGCCTAGGGGAAAAATACACATACCGTTGTAATCGGGTGAGTTTCTACTTTCAGATGCAACAGAAATTTTTCGGATTCGACAATCCGTTCGCGAAATATCGGAGTTTGGAGATAAGGGATGGTTGAAAAACCGTCAAAATTTTCGCAATTCTGATGCTAGAAACGAATAACTGGAATGGCCGAGGGGAAAAATACACATACCGTTGTAATCGGGCGAGTTTCTACTTTCAGATGCGACAGGAATTTCTCGATTTCCTCAATCCGTTCGCGAGATATAGGAGTTTGAAGTGAAGGAATGGTTGGGAAACCATCAAAATTTTCGCACGTCTGATACTCGAAACCAATAACTACTATGGCCTAGGGGAAAAATACACATACCGTTGTAATCGGGCGAGTTTCTACTTTCAGATGCAACAGGAATTTCTCGATATCCTCAATCCGTTCGCGAGATATAGGAGTTTGAAGTGAAGGAATGGTTGGGAAACCATCAAAATTTTCGCACGTCTGATACTCGAAACCAATAACTACTATGGCCTAGGGGGAAAATACACATACCGTTGTAATCGGGCGCGTTTCTTCTTTCAGACGCAACAGGAATTTCTCGAGTTCGTCAATCCGTTCTCGAGATATGGGAGTTTGAAGTTAAGGAATGGTTGAGAATCCATCCAAATTTTCGCATGTCTGATACACGAAACCAATAACTACTATGGCCTTGGGGAAAAATACACATACCGTTGTAATCGGGCGAGTTTCTTCTTTCAGATGCAACAGGAATTTCTGGAGTTCGTTAATCCGTTCGCGAGATATGGGAGTTTGAAGTTAAGGAATTGTTGAGAAACCATCAAAATTTTCACAAGTCTGATACTCGAAACGAATAACAACAATGGCCTAGGGGAAAAACACACATACCGTTGTAATCGGGCGAGTTTCCACATTCAGATGCAACAGTAATTTCTCGATTTCCACAAACCGATCGCGAGATATAGGAGTTTGAAGTGAAGGAATGGTTGAGAAACCATCAAAATTTTCGCAAGTCTGATACACGAAACCAATAACTACAATGGCCTAGGGGAAAAATACACATACCGTTGTAATCGGGCGAGTTTCTACTTTCAGATGCAACAGGAATTTCTCGAGTTAGTCAATCCGTTCGCGAGATATGGGAGTTTGAAGTTAAGGAATGGTTGAGAAACCATCAAAATTTTCGCAATTCTGATACACGAAACAAATAACTACAATGGCCTAGGGGAAAAATACACATACCGTTGTAATCGGGTGAGTTTCTACTTTCAGATGCAACAGAAATTTTTCGGATTCGACAATCCGTTCGCGAAATATCGGAGTTTGGAGATAAGGGATGGTTGAAAAACCGTCAAAATTTTCGCAATTCTGATGCTAGAAACGAATAACTGGAATGGCCGAGGGGAAAAATACACATAGCGTTGTAATCGGGCGAGTTTCTACTTTCAGATGCAACAGGAATTTCTCGATTTCCTCAATCCGTTCGCGAGATATAGGAGTTTGAAGTGAAGGAATGGTTGGGAAACCATCAAAATTTTCGCACGTCTGATACTCGAAACCAATAACTACTATGGCCTAGGGGAAAAATACACATACCGTTGTAATCGGGCGTGTTTCTTCTTTCAGACGCAACAGGAATTTCTCGAGTTCGTCAATCCATTCGCGAGATATGGGAGTTTGAAGTTAAGGAATGGTTGAGAAACCATAAAAATATTCCCAAGTCTGATACTCGAAACCAATAACTACAATGGCCTAGGGGTAAAATACACATACTGTTGCAATCGGGCGAGATTCTTCTTTCAGATGCAACAGGAATTTCTCAGGTTCGTCAATCCGTTCGCGAGATATGGGAGTTTGAAGTTAAGGAATGGTTGAGAAACCATCAAAATATTCGCAAGTCTGATACTCGAAACCAATAACTACAATGGCCTAGGGGAAAAATACACATACCGTTGTAATCGGGCGAGTTTCTACTTTCAGATGCCACAGGAATTCCTCGATTTCCTCATTTCGTTCGCGAGATATGGGAGTTTGAAGTAAAGGAATGGTTGAGAAATCATCAAAATTTTTGCAAGTCTGATACTCGAAACGAATAACTACTATGGCCTTGGGAAAAAATACACATACCGCTGTAATCGGGCGAGTTTCTGCTTTCAGATGCAACAGGAATTTCCCGAATTAGTCCATCCGTTCGCGAGATATGGTTGTTTGAAGTTAAGGTTTGGTTGAGAAACCATCAAAATTTTCGCAAGTCTGATACTTGAAACGAATAACTACAATGGCATAGGGGAAAAACACACATACCGTTGTAATCGGGCGAGTTTCTACATTCAGGTGCAACAGGAATTTCTCGATTTCCTCAATCCGTTCGCGAGATATAGGAGTTTGAAGGGAAGGAATGGTTGAGAAACCATCAAAATATTCGCAAGTCGGATACTCGAAACCAATAACTACAATGGCCTAGGGGAAAAATACACATACCGTTGTAATCGGGCTAGTTTCTACTTTCAGATGCAATAGGAGTTTCTCGATTTCCTCATTCCGTTCACGAGATATAGGAGATTGAAGTTAAGGAATGGTTGAGAAACCATCAAAATTTTTGCAAGTCTGATACTCGAAACGAATATCTACTATGTCCTAGAGCATAAATACACATACCGTTGTAATCGGGAGAGTTTCTTCTTTCAGTTGCAACAGAAATTTTTCGTATTCGTCCATCCGTTCGCGAGATATAGGAGTTTGAAGTGAAGGAATGGTTGAGAAACCATCAAAATATTCGCAAGTCTGATACACGAAACCAATAACTACTATGACCTTGGGCAAAAATACACATACCGCTGTAATCGGGCGAGTTTCTGCTATCAGATGCAACAGGAATTTCCCGAAATAGTCAATCCGTTCGCGAGATATGGTTGTTTGGTGTTAAGGAATGGTCGAGAAACCATCAAAATTTTCGCAAGTCTGATACTCGAAACGAATAACTACTATGTCCTAGAGCAAAAATACACATACCGTTCTAATCGGGCGAGCTTCTGCTTTCAGATGCAACAGGAATTTCTCGATTTCCTCAATCCGTTCGCGAGATATAGGAGTATGAAGGGAAGGAATGGTTGAGAAACCATCAACATATTCGCAAGTCTGATACTCGAAACGAATAACTACTATGTCCTAGAGCATAAATACACATACCGTTGTAATCGGGAGAGTTTCTTCTTTCAGTTGCAACAGAAATTTTTCGGATTCGTCCATCAGTTCGCGAGATATGGGAGTTTGAAGTTAGGGAATGGTTGGGAAACCATCATAATTTTCGCAATTCTGATGCTAGAAACGAATAACTGGAATGGACTAGGGGAAAAATACACATATCGTTGTAATCGGGCGAGTTTCTTCTTTCAGATGCAACCGGAATTTCTCGAGTTTGTCAATCCGTTCGCGAGATATGGGAGTTTGAAGTTAAGGAATGGTTGAGAAACCATCAAAATTTTCGCAAGTCTGATACACGAAACCAATAACTACTATGACCTTGGGCAAAAATACACATACCGCTGTAATCGGGCGAGTTTCTGCTTTCAGATGCAACAGGAATTTCCCGAATTAGTCAATCCGTTCGCGAGATATGGTTGTTTGGTGTTAATTAATGGTCGAGAAACCATCAAAATTTTCGCATATCTGATACTCGAAACGAATAACTACTATGTCCTAGAGCAAAAATACACTTACCGTTCTAATCGGTCGAGTTTCTACTTTCAGATGCAACAGGAGTTTCTCGATTTCCTCATTCCGTTCACGAGATATAGGAGATTGAAGTTAAGGAATGGTTGAGAAACCATCAAAATTTTTGCAAGTCTGATACCCGAAACGAATAACTACTATGTCCTAGAACATAAATACACATATCGTTGTAATCGGGCGTGTTTCTACTTTCAGATGCAACAGGAATTTTTCGATTTCCTCAATCCGTTCTCGAGATATGGGAGTTTGATGTTAAGGAATGGTTGAGAAGCCATCAAAATTTTCGCAAGTCTGATACACGAAACCAATAACTACAATGGCCTAGGGGAAAAATAGACATACCGTTGAAATCGGGCGAGTTTCTACTTTCAGATGCAACAGGAATTTCTCGATTTCCTCAATCCGTTCGCGAGATATAGGAGTTTGAAGTGAAGGAATGGTTGGGAAACCATCAAAATTTTCGCACGTCTGATACTCGAAACCAATAACTACTATGGCCTAGGGGAAAAATACACATATCGTTGTAATCGGGCGAGTTTCTTCTTTCAGATGCAACCGGAATTTCTCGAGTTTGTCAATCCGTTCGCGAGATATGGGAGTTTGAAGTTAAGGAATGGTTGAGAAACCATAAAAATATTCCCAAGTCTGATACTCGAAACCAATAACTACAATGGCCTAGGGGAAAAATACACATACCGCTGTAATCGGGCGAGTTTCTGCTTTCAGATGCAACAGGAATTTCCCGAATTAGTCAATCCGTTCGCGAGATATGGTTGTTTGGTGTTAATTAATGGTCGAGAAACCATCAAAATTTTCGCAAGTCTGATACTCGAAACGAATAACTACTATGTCCTAGAGCAAAAATACACATACCGTTCTAATCGGTCGAGTTTCTACTTTCAGATGCAACAGGAGTTTCTCGATTTCCTCATTTCGTTCGCGAGATATGGGAGTTTGAAGTAAAGGAATGGTTGAGAAATCATCAAAATTTTTGCAAGTCTGATACTCGAAAAGAATAACTACTATGTCCTAGAGCATAAATACACATACCGTTGTAATCGGGCGAGTTTCTACTTTCAGATGCAACAGGAGTTTCTCGATGTCCTCATTCCGTTCACGAGATATAGGAGATTGAAGTTAAGGAATGGTTGAGAACCCATCCAAATTTTCGCAAGTCTGATACTTGAGACCAATAGCTACTATGGCCTAGGGCATAAATACACATACCGTTGCAATCGGACCAGTTTCTACTTTCAGATGCAACAGGAATTTCTCGATTTCCTCAATCCATTCGCGAGATATAGGAGTTTGAACTGAAGGAATGGTTGAGACACCATCAAAATTTTTGCAAGTCTGATACTCGAAACGAATAACTACTATGTCCTAGAGCAAAAATACACATACCGTTGTAATCGGGCGAGTTTCTTCTTTCAGATGCAACAGGAATTTTTCGATTTCCTCAATCCGTTCGCGAGATATGGGAGTTTGAAGTTAAGGAATGTTTGAGAAACCATCCAAATTTTCGCAAGTCTGATACACGAAACCAATAACTACTATGGCCTTGGGGAAAAATACACATACCGTTGTAATCGGGCGAGTTTCTACTTTCAGATGCAACAGGAATTTTTCGATTTCCTCAATCCGTTCGCGAGATATGGGATTTTGAAGTTAAGGAATGTTTGAGAAACCATCCAAATTTTCGCAAGTCTGATACACGAAACCAATAACTACTATGGCCTAGGGGAAAAATACACATACCGTTGTAATCGGCAGAGTTTCTACTTTCACATGCAACAGAAATTTTTCGGATTCGTCAATCCGTTCGCGAAATATCGGAGTTTGGAGTTAAGGGATGGTTGAGAAACCATTAAAGTTTTCGCAATTCTGATGCTAGAAACGAATAACTACTATGTCCTAGAGCATAAATACACATACCGTTGTAATCGGGCGAGTTTCTACTTTCAGATGCAACAGGAGTTTCTCGATGTCCTCATTCCGTTCACGAGATATAGGAGATTGAAGTTAAGGAATGGTTGAGAACCCATCCAAATTTTCGCAAGTCTGATACTTGAGACCAATAGCTACTATGGCCTAGGGCATAAATACACATACCGTTGCAATCGGACCAGTTTCTACTTTCAGATGCAACAGGAATTTCTCGATTTCCTCAATCCATTCGCGAGATATAGGAGTTTGAACTGAAGGAATGGTTGAGACACCATCAAAATTTTTGCAAGTCTGATACTCGAAACGAATAACTACTATGTCCTAGAGCAAAAATACACATACCGTTGTAATCGGGCGAGTTTCTTCTTTCAGATGCAACAGGAATTTTTCGATTTCCTCAATCCGTTCGCGAGATATGGGAGTTTGAAGTTAAGGAATGTTTGAGAAACCATCCAAATTTTCGCAAGTCTGATACACGAAACCAATAACTACTATGGCCTTGGGGAAAAATACACATACCGTTGTAATCGGGCGAGTTTCTACTTTCAGATGCAACAGGAATTTTTCGATTTCCTCAATCCGTTCGCGAGATATGGGATTTTGAAGTTAAGGAATGTTTGAGAAACCATCCAAACTTTCGCAAGTCTGATACACGAAACCAATAACTACTATGGGCTAGGGGAAAAATACACATACCGTTGTAATCGGCAGAGTTTCTACTTTCACATGCAACAGAAATTTTTCGGATTCGTCAATCC